>NW_007578482.1:0-59087 GCF_000690725.1 Stegastes partitus
TGTTTAGGGCCTCAAAAACGCGTGTCTTTGGCACGAATAATAATAATAATCCGAGCAGTTCCAATAGGGTCTTCGCACCCTTTTGGGTGCTCGGACCCTAATAAATAATAAATAATAATAATAATGATAATAATAATCACAACGGTTACAATAGGGACCTTGCACTGGTGTGCTCGGACCCTAATGACTTAGTGTAAGTCTGGCACTTGATGCTGGTGAAGCTCACACCAGGATTATCATCTGCACACTGCAGTAGAGCAAAGGGGACTGAACAGATAAGCCAGTGGGTGTGGAGATGGTTTGTGTGTCTTTGTTCTGGCTGGTTGAAGAGCAGTATCCACACCCCGCCTGCTTGTCGTCTTGGCTGATTGGCCTGGAGCTCCAGTCCTGCAGTCCGAACCTCGTTCCTCCTGCCGACGACCATCTTGGCTGGACCACGCTGTTCTCCCCTTCGAACAAACTGCTGTGATCCCCTCACCAGGGTATAAGCTTGCAGCTAATGTCAGTCCAGGTGCCTGTGATGTGGTGTAAGCAGCTCGCCTCTGTTGCCTTTGTGTCTTATGTAAATGCTGTAACAGCTTTGTGTCTGTGAGTTAGTAGTTATTTGTCATCTTGTGTTTTCTGTAGCCACTTAAAAATGGTTATTCGTTGCTCTGAGCCGTCGGTATTGTTCGGAGGCTCTTGTTTGTGTCTAGAAACTGGGTCAGGCTTAGTTAATTCTTTACACCTGCACCCATCTTTTCATTACATTTTGTCAGCTACACTAGGAGAAGTGATGTTGCTTCCATGTCTTACAGTTTGGTTGTCAGCTGTTTCCTCTGCAGTACTGCCATGTTACTGCAATAATTTGTCTCCTCCAAACATATTTCTGGTTTGTGTTATGTCACTGAGCAATAATTACTTTAATAGAATCAAAAACAAGTATGTACTAGTTTTCTTTTTGTGAAATTACACTAAAAACTAAAATGAGCAAGTACAGGCTCTCTTAAAGACAGCTTACAGTCTACATTGTTTTAAAAAAGGGGGAAAAAAAGAAAAAAAAAGAAAAAATACTAATTACTGTAATAGTGTTAATAATGTGATTTATTCAAAAAGCTGTGCAGGAACAGACTGGCCAAGTAAATAGGGCTCCCCTGGATTTAAAGTCAACCACAAGGTATTTAAGAAACATGAATTCCTGCAAAAGAATGTGCATGAAGGTTCTTCTTAAATAATAATAAACAATAATTTGAGTTTCATGTTTTCTCATCAATGATGCTATTACGTTCCCTGAAACTTTAGCTTTTCTCTGTGATATTGTTTAAGTATCGATTTATTTAGGCAGATATCACATCGAGGTCAAAATTTTGGTGTGATGACAACAATAGCAGGGATGGATTTAGGACTTTCCACATCTTCTCCTGACTTGTAAACGGGGCAATAGTGTTAATTACATGAATTCAAGTGAATTGTCATTCTCTGAACATGCTTAAGCTACATCTTTAAGAGCCAAGTTTTTAAACTTGTCAACATGTCCATGTAGTGTCTTTATAAGCCAGAAGACATGTCATGAGTGAAATAAGCAGTCACTGCTATTACCTTTCCTTCCAATCACAGCAGCCGTGGGCTGGGCTAGCAGGGGATGCGGCTTCAGTGGTCACTAAAAATAGCGATGAGTGGAATGTCAGGGATGAGCACTGTCATTAAAATAAGGAATCCACAAAAATCAACTAGCAGGGCTGACTTACTCCACAATCAAAAACCTCTGCAACACTTGAAACTTTCAGTGTGGTACTTTGCTGCTTGGGGGTTGTTGTTGTTGTTGTTTCCCGTCGCAAAGAAAACCGTAACACAGACAGTGCAAGGGAAGGACAAAGTTGCCTGAAACAAGCAGCCAATGGCACTGTTCATGTCTGGAATTAAGTCATCCCAGCTGATTGTAGGCAGACTACAAAGTAGTACATTAACAACTTCCACAGTGTCTGCAGCTGTCTGTGTGCACATCTGCAATGATGTGTAATCAAGGTTTAAGGAGTAGGCTTTGTTATCTCACTTCAGCACTAGTATGGACAAAAGGAATGCTTACAGCAACCAGTACCGTTTAAATGTACAGATGACATGTGAGTATAGTATTATGATAGATGTTAAGAGAGGCAACTTTACATTTACTTTCAACAAACAGCTTCAATGAAGTATCACCTCTTATGGGAAATAAGAGGTTTAAAAGCATTTAAATACTAACTGACAGAAATTAAACAATATAATATATATATAAATTAGCAACATAGGTAAGCATCGTCTTGTTATTTTGTCAGTTATATGCAGTTCCATACCCTTTGAAAAGAAATATCACAAAACGTCACAACAACAACTCCCCACAGTAAAATAGTAAATCTATTACTGGACTGATACCAATGGTGCATTTTAAAGCTGATACAGTATGTGATATGTGCTTTTGTCAGCTGTCAGCTGATATATCAGTGCGTATCTGACCTGAGGAAACATACAACACTGTCAATATGTTCACCAGTTATTGCTAAGTTTATATAATTCACATTTTTAACCTCAACAACCTCACAACATATGTGTACAGTACAAGGTAAACCCCTAAAGTAATAATATAACAAGATTATAAGATGGTCTTCTTAAAGGACTGTTATAATCCGAGTCATAAGAAACCAAGCTGGAAATAGCACCTAAATCCCCAAGAGGGTGAAAGACGACTAAAAAAAGCCTTCCACTGTGCTTTTATGTCTTGTTTCTGGTAAACACACGCTCCCCTCGCAAGGTGAGGTGTTGTAGTTGGTACTGTAACACTTCAGTGTCTGACGACTCTTTGATACTTATTTTGTCCAGATTAAGGTAGTCAAGAGACTTTGACTGGGCCCCTTTTCCTTTAAGCAGACAAAGGGGTAGTGGGGTATGCAGACCCCGCCCAGGCTCAGCATGTGCCAGGGACCTGAGGAAGGTGTCACTGGAGCTGGGCATACGTTTTCGTCTCCGCCCACTGGCAGCAGGAATGTCGTAGGGCTGGTAGTAGAGACCTCTGGCTTTGAAGATTCGTGAAGACCGGTGGATGCCCAAGTCCACAGATTTGGGGACAGTGCTCTGAATCGAGGTGGACACGGCCTCTGATGTTGAGCTCTTCGCTGGAGGTCCTTCTGACCACTTGTGGGCCAGTTTTAGCAGCTCCTCACCAGTAGTGAAACCAACCAAATAGTTTGAGTCCATGTGTAGGATCTGGTATCCTGCCACAGTGCCTCTGATTGGGGAACATGGGGTGCTGGCACAGCGAGGTCTCTCTCCTTCTGGTTTCAATGTGGCTTTGATTTCAGCTGCAGGAAGAATGGAGACCTGTGCCCTGGAAACTCCACTGATATCCATTTCCATCCTTACAGACATATCCTGACTGATGAAAGGTGGAGAAAAGACAGAATCTGAGTTAGACTTGTAACTGAGAGCAGAACAATTATACTAAACACAAACAATGAGGGGCCATGCTCACGAAAATGCCTAAGACCCATGCCGGGAATTTCAGTGGATACAGTGAGTTTACTGTGGACTGCAACATGAGCTCTGCTTTGTATTTATTTAAACTTTGGAAAATGAAGTACATCAAATTTTCTCTTTGCTTTGTATCATGGATGTACATAAACGATGACTGAATAAATGTAATACTCAAGAAATCTTTTTTTTTTTTAAAACACACAAAAAAGTGGTGTTTTTAGGCAGCATCTAAATTGTCTTTCAATTCAAGCCCCAATACCTGCATACAATGAAATACACTGTGTACTGAAAATAAAACCTTCCTTTGTAACCCCAGTTCACTCATTTTAATCCCATCAGTTTCTACAATGATCATGAGCATAAATTTTCCACTAAAGTCTTGCTCACAAAAGTACATCAGATTATCATTTAATATATGACAAGGCATGAAAATGTTTTACTCAAACAGATACATGTATTTGTTCATGGTTGATGCTGATGAGTCATACAATGCGTTTCATGTGATCACGCACAGAGTCTGAAGCAGAAGGCCTGAGTTAACAAAGAAAGTTAATAACCTCCTTCATGATACCCGTTCTTCCTGACTGGGGCTTTAGTTTTTATCTCTATACCTACCTGATGGTACGATTATGTTCTGCGGCTGTTCTGCTGCCAGTGGAACTGGAGCTTTACACAAAGTAAATGGAATAATGAATGAGGAGGATTACCTCCACATTCTTCAGGAAAACCAAAAAACCTCAGTCAGAAGGTTGGGTCTTGGACACCGATTAGTGTTTCAGCAAGACAACGACCACAAACACACATCAAAATTGAAAGACCAAGATGGCACATGGAGGCATACAGGAGTTGTCTTATGTCTTCCATTTGGGATACAGAATGATAACCAAGAAATGGCAGACCTTCCAGAATAGGGTGATACTTAGTGACTGACTTATTTATTCAAATCAAATCAAATCAGGTTTATTGTCATAGTGCTGTACATACACAGTAGTACAGGCAAGATGAGAGAGAGTTTCTTCAGGATTATTCAACCAGCAAGTTTTGCAGAAAGCATTTCTGGGATAAGACACTAAACAACTTCTTCCGTGCCCTGTGTGACTTCAGACCAGCTTCAAGAAGTCGGTTTCTAACTGTCCTTGCCGAACAAGTCACATTTCACCAGCCTCAATGTAGGTGAGGCCAGCAGACTCAACAAACCAGTGAGGAAGGCCTGCTCTGTGGTGGGGCTTGAACTGAACAGTCTGCAGTCAGTGGCTGAGAGGAGGGTGAAGGACAAAATCAAAGCCATCCTGGATAACCCCTCTCACCCTCTCCAAGATGAGCTGTGGCAGATGGGCAGCTCTTTCAGCCAGCGCATCATCCCACCAAGATGCAGAACTGAGCACGTCAAAATGGCACCGCGGATGCCTGCCTCTGCATTTCTCTGTGTTTCGTTACCTTACCCGGAGCCCTTTCACCAGGGAAGCACTGCTAAACTTCAGAGAAACAACACCAGTGGATTTATTAAAAGTTGGAGAAAAGGTAAACACGGTTTACGCACTGTGCTTCCATGGATATTTATCTCCAACGTTAGTACACTGTGCAACACACTGGACTGAACATCAGCAGCTAGTACCCAAGAACAGAGAATTTTCTTCAGCTCCTGATTAATGCTTCACAGAAACGTGGCTGTGTGGATCGATACCAGACTGCGCTACACCTGGCAGGCTTCCAACTCTTCAGAGCAGATGACCACTCAGAACTTTCTGGGGAAAGTAGGGACGGAGGAATCAGTTTTTGTACCAACAGTGGCTGATGTAATGATGTGACAGTGATTCAGAGATACTTCTCTCCAAATCCAGAATTTTTAAATTTAATTTTACTTTATTTTTAAAACAACTTCAAACCTTTCTAATCCCCACATGAGGTTGCCCTATTCATACTGGGTGGCGTTTACATTCCACTGCAGGCCAACGTGCAGGAGGCACAGTGTGTGACCAGAAACTGTGTATTGAGCGGACACACCCCGATACCTCAGTTATTGTCCACAGTGACTTTAACAAAAGGTAATCTCTCTCATGAACTCCCTAAATACAGACAGTTTGTTTAATGGTCTACCAGAGAAGAGAACATTCTGGATCACTGCTACACTACAGGGAGCAGGCCCTACCACCTGTCCCCCACGCTGCACTGGGTAACTCTGACCAAGTCATGGTTCATCTGATTCCCACATACAGGCAGAAAGTTTAATTCTCTAAGCCTGTTGTGAGAACATCAAAGCAGTGGACCAGTGAGGCTGTGGAGGAAGGCATGTTTGGACTGGACTGACTGGGATGTATATAGGACTGCTACCACCTACCAGGATGGACACACAGAAGCTGTGACGCCCTACATCTGCTCCTGTGAGCACTGATGTGTACCATCATGCCAGTTATAACAATAACAGACCCTGGATCACAGCTAAACTCAAACAGTTTAGGTTGTAGAAGAAGGGGGCATTTTGAAGTTGACACAGAGGTGGGTTTAAGGAACGGAAGAACAGGTATAACAAGACAGTGAGAGAGGTTACACAATCATACCCTAAGAAGCTTCAACACCATTTCTCAACCAACAACTCTCCCTCTGTCTGAAGGAGGCTCAGACAGATCACCAACTATAAACCAAAAGCCCCCACCAATTAACAATGGGTGCCTGGCCAATGGCCTAAAAAAGTCCTGCTGTAGCTCTGAAAGACAATGGGACAGGCCTGAACCCACCCCCAGCAACCTCAGCCACCAGCTCCAGCCCAGCAGCTCCTCCTCCCACCTCATCAGGAGCCTGGGCAACGACACAACTACACACCCCAGGTTCACAGGGCTCCATACTGTGACAAAAATGGTCACATATGCAACCTTTTTTTTTCGAGAATGTGCGAAGTTTCAAATGGTTGCATTCGTACAAGTGAATGATGATATGCTCTAACCAGCGCCAGTCGCTAATACGTTTGCCAGAATGGTGGAAAGTTGGACTTTTATTTCTTCTGTGGCCTTGTCAGACTGTCCCCTCCTGATTAGCTGTTGGGCATCTTAACGATAAAGCAGTCTGTAGATGAACGTTTTAAAAACAAAACTGAGGAAATAGGGGGCGACCAGTGGAGAGGGAGAGGTCCCAACTCAGACACATCTGATGATCAGAGTGCAGGTGCAGGGATGCCGTCTAAACTGGTGAAGGAAAAAATGCAATACATTCAGTTACAATAACTAGCACAGTAGTGGGGCTGCAAAATTAAATGAATATGAATCACAATATTGATTTTAGCCTCCCACCATTACATGAACACGATTCACTGTGGTATTCACATTTAAAAATATACTGCTCAAGTAGAAAACTGTGCATGAGGATGAAATCATTTGGTTTCATCTTGGAAAACTCTGATATTTGAACATACAAGTCATTTTTGCTCACACACCTTTATGAGGACACTGCAACCACCTAGAAGCATCTACTACAGGTGAGGTTTTTAGGGAACATTGAGAAATGTAGTGTCTTTTGATAAGCAGAAGTTCAGCAAGTGAAGTGTTTTTCTTTGCCACGGCAAACTGAGAAAGCTGGTCAGACACCCCCCACCAGTGAAAAAGTGTGAAGCCCTGTATCATCTCCTCAACCAGAAAGGTGATCGGCTGTAAATTCCCGACCCCCCCAGGACTTGTACACCTCCAGGACCCTTTAGCGTGCTGGGAAGATTGTTGAAAACCCCTCCTACCCTGGACACAAACTGTTCGAGCCCCTCCACTCTGGCAGGAGGTTGCAGTCCATCAGGACCACAACTTCACACCACAGGAACAACATTTTTTCCAACAGCAGTGGGCCTCTTCAACACAGCCAGAGACCCCCAGTGACACCGCCGCTATAGTAGGGCCGGGTGATATAGCCACAAATATTTATCACGATATGAATGAGAAAATTTGCGATAACAATGTAACGGACGATATAACTGACGCTAGACAAAATACTTCAGAACTGCACAACTTTATTGTTGCAAATAACAAAAAGAACAATTTATTTTCCACAAAAGTGAATTAGAGTTGCTTTGCAACATAAAACTTCAATGTGCAAAATAAACAAGTCAAATAATACAATTGCACGAACCCTTGAGTAAACCTAAAAATAACATGTGGATGAATAATGCTATTGGGCATGGAGGTAGATGGTTGTCTACATTTATTCAAGTTTTAAGATTCTTTGTCAGAAACACCAACATGTTCACAGTTGTGGGCTTAAGGGATGACCTTTGACAAGTTACTACGTTTCCACCTGTGCTGAACAACCTTTCAGATGCAGAGCTGGAATGCAGAGATGTTTTCTGGCTAATCTGCTGATGTGGGGAAAGTTTACTGTGTGAACTGTCTAACACATCAGTGTCTGCTGGTGGACTATTCACATAGCTGCTCAAGTCAGATAATAACCCTTCTGCAGTTACATCCATTTTGTCCCTAACTGATCCCTCCAAAAAGCTTCCGAGGCTCTTCTTTGACTTTTTAGCAGCTCCCTGACTTATCTTGGTCTCCTGAGGACGGAGGAGGGGTCTCTGAATCTCCTGGCCCTGTGCTACCCTGGTCTGACACAAGATGCTCCAGTTCACTAATAGCTTGGACTTTGATGGCTTCACTCTCACTGAGATATTCTGCACGAAAACGTCGATCAAGGAGAGAAGCCATATTAACAAGGCTCTGTGTTACTGTCTGTGTAGTTTTTGTTCATGTAGTCAAGTTTTGCTGTTTTGATGTCAGCTGAGTGTCACTCTGTTTTACTTTTAACAGGTCATTGTTGAAAACCTAAAGAACAGGCTTAAAACATCAAATGGTCACATATTCTTCAGCAGAAATGCTTCTGTGAACTCTAGAAGCCAACTCAACACAGTACTGACTGAGTCAAGCACCTCTATCTCTTGCCATGTCAACATGAGGTGGCTTGTTGTTCTATCAGCAGCTAAAACCTGTGCTACAGCCTTTTCTTGTTCAGAGAGTCACTGGATCATTCTTCGCCTTGAACCCCAACCAGTGCAACATTCAGTTGTGAGTTTGTGTTCTGGTAGGCCCGGTTCTTTTTGGGCAGCCTGGAGAGCTCGCTGGCGCTTCCAGCTGTGGCCAAAAGCAGTGACAATCTTCTTGCCCACTCCTACTGCGCTTTCAATCCTCTAGTCCTTCATGCTTCTTTCTTTAAGACACAAATGAAAAAAAGCAACAGTTTATTATTTACAGCAAATATTAATACAGTTTTGAATGTGACACATTTAATTAACATATATATTATAATGCAGAATGAAGCACAATACATATTAATTGATAATATGTATATATATTAACTAAAACAATTAAACATAAATAAGAATAACCAAACAGAGGCTACAAAAGGACTAAATCACAACTGACCACATCCAGCCTCAGGATTGCAGTTAATTTTAACAAAAATTAAACAAAAATGCAAAACAGTAAAGGCTACCATGATTTCAAATAATGTAAGAAATGCTACATCTAACATTATGATTAACTTACCTATTGCAATGTGGAGGTGATGTTTGAAGCATGAAAGCCTGGTCCAGTTGTTAAGCGCAATGGTTTTCACAACATTCGCCCCGCTGTCTGTCGTCACACATATTTGTTTTTCCTTCGGAAGATTCCATGAGTTGAGGAATTCTTTTAAGCCCTTGGCTATACTGTCTCCAGTATCGTCTTCGAGGAAAAAACTTGTTTCAAGGCACTTATTTTGTAACTTCTTTTTCCACGTCGCGTATCGTGAGGCTCATATACAGGTCCGATGTGAGGCTTGACCACATGTCCGTGGTGGATGCAAAAAACGTCACTGATGACAGTACGTTTGACCCATCAGTACAGACTTCTTCATATAATGCCAGCAAGGCAACTTTCAAGAAGTACTTCTTGGGGGGCAGCCTGTAGCAGGGATCAAATGTTTTGAGCATCTTTGTAAGCCCTTCTCTTTCGACACTCTGAATGGGCATCATATCTGTGGCCAAACAACGTGTCACTGCATTAGTTCGGTCCCCCCAGCGTTTGCTACTTTTTTCCTCGGTGTGCTGCTATTTAAAGCTATGCTAATTGTTTGCCGAGTCAGTGTCTCACCACCACGTCAGCTGAAGCAGACGCCTCCTCACATGCATTTACAGCCTTGTTGTACTCCAACAAGTGCTTTTGCTTCAAATGGTGAAACAAGTTTGTCGTGTTTCCTCCCTTCGCCACAATGGTCCACCTGCATGTTTTGCAAAAAATGGTGCTCTACCGTGTATCTGACGGGCGACAACCAAACCAGTTCCACACCACGGAGGTTGCATCTTTTTGCATACCAATTCTAGTTCATCTATGTTGGTCGCTGCACTGTATTCACCCTCCTCCTCAGTCGCTGACATGCCTGACATGCTATGCATTAGACCATATGAAAACTGTGCATGCACGTTTCACTCAAATTTTATCGCAATATTTCAATTTCATATCATCCCCTAACATTACACCTTTATTACTGTGCATGGTATGATATGGCCCAGCCCGACTCTATAGACACTGCCTCTATGCACTAGATGAACATACAGCTTAAAATAGGACTGTTATTATCCTTTTGCACATTTCATGTAGTTTACATTACATACTGCGTAACCATGCACATTCTAAGACGATAAATTTGTACATTCCTTCACAATGGAAGTATTTCTGTTACTTTTTGTGATTCATGATCCCTTGATTACTAAAAGTGTAAAGAACTGGTTTCAAAAAGGAACAACATTAGCTATAGGGTGGCACAGTTAATGAAATATTAATCACAGTCTTTGTTTTAGAAGGGAATGAACAGGAGTACAGGGAGGTCATCAAGGACTTTGTCAACTGGTGTAAGGTGATCCATCTCCACTTAAACACCAGCAAGACAAAGGACTGGTGATAGACTTATGCAGCAAATCGCCCTAGATTATAACAATAAACACCCAGGGACTGAACATTGAGATGGTGGGAGAATACAAGTACCTGAGTGTTCACCTCAACAATAAACTGGACTGGTCTCACAACACTATGGTCCTGCACAAGAAAGCCCAGAGTAGTCTCCAATCTGCTGAGAAGACTGAGGTGCTCTGCAGTGGGCATGACACTGTCAGAGACCTTCTTTTCTATGCAGTTGTCTGCTGCAGACGTGGGAACACCGACAGGGACAGAAGGAGACTCAACAAACTGATCATGAGGGTCAGTTCTGTACTGGACTGTCCTTTGGACTCCTGTGTAGTAATGCTGCTCAGTAGAGGAGTGATGCTCCCTATGCAGTAGTAATGTGGGCTGACACAACTGCAAAATGGTGTCACAGTCAGCAGACTTAGAAAAAACTGAAAATGTGCTGAGTCATGACAGAATTTGCCAAAAGACCTCCCAGCTGAGGGCAGAGACAACGACAATGTTGACACCTTTAATTTCAGTCCTAGTATAGTATTTCTAAAGAAAGGGGAGGGAAATCCTGGGTACAGGAGAAACCCCAAAGACAATAGACACAGTGGTCCGAGAGAAGACTGGATAGGTCAGTCCTGAAACTAACTCATGGTTTGAGCTGTCAGTTGCTGCCTTTTGACAAACTAAACCTTTTTGAACTAGACTCTGACGGTCTTGAATATTAATTTGAAGACTTTTCTGCTCATTTTCCTTGGCTGTTTTGAGTCAGCCTTGGTAGAATGTTCCAGTTCACTCCATCGAAGAACTGACTGACAGGAGGATGTTAGACAAACTGACATCCATCATGGACAACACCTCTCACCCCCTGCATGACACTGTGGCGACCATAACAGCTCCTTCAGCAACAGGCTGTTACACCCAAAAAGAAGGAACGCCTTCTGCAGTTTAACATGTCCAAGAAGTGTAACTTCTACTCGTGTGCAACTACATATTGCAAACCTGTGCTCCTTATAGACTGCAAAGTGCAATACCATCATGCAACACAAGTTGTCTTCATAACTCTTTTATGTGCAATAATATAACACCGTTTTCTCAGGTACAACAGTCTTCATCATGTTGTATTTCTATATCTCTTCCAGTGCAACAACACATTTAAATACTACTGTACTTTTGTATTTAATGTTTTTCTTCTTCCATGCCTCATAGCTGCTGTAATGACATGTATTTCCCCAGGGAGAGATCAATAAGGTTTCCCAAATAGCAAAGTCAAAAGCAGCACTGTTTATTTAAAGCTGAAAATGAGATGATTGTTAAAATTAGAACTTAGCGTAAGCACAATATTGATCAAAATAATGATGATCATTCTGGCCAAAATCATGCAGCTGTAGTCAGGAATTATTTTAGCAACAGAAAGATGAATGCTGCCCAAAAATAAATTGTTTTGCAATTGTCGCCACAATGTAATGGAACATGACGAACTTCTCTGAATATTTAAATCAGTATGATGAGTGCAACGCCAGACACGAATGCCATCCAAAGAAAAGCACTGCTTTGGATGCCTTTATTTTTATATGCAGATGCACTTTCCTACAAAACCACCTCAATCATATGAGAGCGACTGATTGTTCCCCAAATGATTATTCAAGTCATCTGGTGTATTTCTGTTACATCACACTACACACTGCTAAAAAAACTAAATCCTGTCAAGTCAGGTTGCTGGTTTTAATATCCTGCAGCTCTAATTTGGAGCATAAATGCTTTAAAAACGACTTTATTTTCTCACACATGTCAAATGAATGAATAAGTTAATGGTTTAATTCATTCAACTAGTTTCCGGGGGCCTGCAGAATATAATGAATGTCAGAGGGGTCACTGGGGGGCAACAGCAAGTGAATGCGGCCACAGAGGGAGGAGGAGGCTCCAGTAAATCACATCCTACAGCCATCATGTGCTGCTGTCAGGATGACGGTACCACACATGGAGGGTGTGGATTCAAGCGCATTTATAACAATATCGTGGAAATACTAAACATATTCCACTGCTCAGTATTTCGGAGGGATGAGATGATTGAAGCATAAAACGAGCAGCACACCCGGATGGGAGCGGCTGGAAGCGCTGCAGTATGTGTGGACGCCATCCGGAGCAACAAAAGCCTCCCGGTGTCATCACGGCTACAGCAACACAACCCCACACACCACAGCACACAACGAATAGACTGATGCAGCCTTCATGTCGGAGCTGTACGAAGGTGGTCTGACAGTAGAAAAGATGGCTGTTGGATGAGAGAGAAGGCCGGTGAACGAACCCATCACCGCTCTCTGGAGCTCCCATTTCAACGCGACGTAACCATCATTTTACATACAAACGCATCGCGAGCGCATCCTTTTACGAGAAGCTCGCGCGTCGATGCTAAATCTTAAATTCATTTTTCCTGGTTTGCCACACGATGACAAAACTGATTTATATAAATAGGTGTTTAAACACAAACCTGTTCGACTGCGGAGAACCCAAATTCCACCTTCCCGTCCGTCTGGGTGCTCACTGCCCTCCACTAGCTCTCATCTGTCGTCTTCTTCTTCTTCTTCCTCCTCTTCCTCCTCTTCTTCTTCTCTGTGCTCAGAGTGTTTCAGGTGCTTTACTGCCACCTACTTTACTGGACTGCTCCCTATTTCCATGAGTGTATATCAGTATATTGTGTGTTTCATTAAACCAGTTTCTTTCAAGGCTTTACATTTTCCTTTAACAAGGCTTCATATTTTTCATCCTAAATGCAAAATAAATTCTTAGGATTCAATATTTCCAGTCCACATTGCTGTGGTTCTATGTGTTTTATACTTCTGGCATCGACAGATAAAAAAAAAAAAATACTTTCTTCATCTAAGTCAAGTCAATTTGTTTTGTATAGTGTAGTTAACAACATATGTCATCACACAGTGCTTTACATGGTGAGGTACAGACTTTACAAATTTAAACAGAGAACCCAACAATTCAAAGCTGCCTTTGGACTCCCTCTGAGCAAGCGGTTGGCAATGCTGGGAAGGAACAGTGAGGCCAGCAGCTGCAGATCAGAGCCGTGATCCAGAGATGTCTGCAGAGAGAACAAGCACAGGACCTTTGGTGTAATGGTGGTTGTAACTGTGTGGAAGGAAGAGAGGAGAGGAGCTCAGTACATCATTGGAATGCCCTGGTACTCTAAAGCTATATAGCAGAATAACTAAGGGACAGTTCAGGTGATCCTGAGCTAACTATAAGCTTTATCAAAGAGGAAATTTTTAAATCCAACCTTAATAGTAGAGGGTGTCTGCCTCCTGAACCCAAACTGGGAGCTGATTCCATAACAGAGGAGCTGATAACTGACGGCTCTACCTCCCATTGTACTGCTGGAAATGACAAGTAGACCTGCAGTCTGAGAGCAAAGGGCTCTGTTAGGATAGTATGGCACAATAAGGTTTTTAAGATAAAATGGAGTTTGATCATTGAAAGTTTTATATGTTAAAAGCAGGATTTTAAATTCTATCCTGGCTAAACCACGGTCACATATGCAGCTGGCTGTTTTCCTATAAAGTGCATTGTTTTACTTAAACCTGTGTGTCATAACATTAGCCTTCATATTATCGCTTGTTCTCTGGAATTTCTTTTTTGATCTATTTTATAGAGGTTTTAAAATACACAAAGACATGTTTAGTATACTAACTTAGGAAGACATTCAAGGTCTATAAACTGGTTATGTAACATATGACCTTCTGACAAAGGTCACAGTCTCACTGACAGTCTTAATCACAAATTTTAAACCCATGATAACTTGGAAAATAATCAAGATAAACAGTTTATTACAATCAGACAGGAACTCATATTGGTGATATGCCATTTGACCTCGGATGAAAGGTTAAGGTCAACCTCATCTCCATAGCCAAAACACACTCTAGTTCATCTCAACAAAAGCTCTGTTCCTCTAGTGAAGAGCCAGCATGCGAACACAAGGACAGTGAGGAACTGTCAGAGGAGGCTTGTATGACACTTGAGGGATGTTTCAGGATCACGGGCTGGCAGGCACTCTGGGAGCCGCATGGAGAGGACATGATGGGCTCACAGAGTGCTTCACAGACTACATTAAAGTCTGTGTTGATGCTATTGTTCCAGCGGAGACTGTACATTTTTACTCAAATAACAAGCTGTGGTTAACTAAGGACATAAAAACCCTCAACAACAATAAGAAGGCTGTCGGAGCTGGCAGTAGGGAGGAGGTGAGAACAATACAGGGGCACTGAAGGTGGAAGAGGGTAAGGAAAGATACAGGCAGTGGAAACTCCAGCAGAACATGAGAGATCTGGAGAGGAATATTCCAGTTGTGGAATGCATTGAGAACAAAATAACAAAAATGATCAACGTAAATCAAAATTATTGAGGTCTGGATTTATAATCATACTCAAAATAAAAGTGGAAAATCACATTACAGGCTGATCCAACTTCAGTGGAAATTCCTCAAGACAAGTCAAAATGAGGCTCAGTAGTGTGTGTGGCCTCCATGTGCCTGTATGACCTCCCTACAATGCCTGGGCATGCTCCTGATGAGGTGGTGGATGTTCTCCTGAGGGATCTCCTCCTAGACCTGGATGAAAGCATCAGTCAACCCCTGGACAGTCTGTGGTGTGTTGGTGGATGGAACGAGACATGATGTCCCAGATGTACTCAATTGGATTCAGGTCTGGGGAACGGGCAGGCCAGTCCATAGCATCAATGCCTTCATCATGCAGGAACTGCTGACACACTTCAGCCACATGAGGCCTAGCATTGTCATGCATCAGAAGGAACCCAGGGCCCACTGCTCCAGCATCTGGTCTCACAATGGGTCTGAGGATTTTATCCCAGTACCTAATGGCAGTCTGGGTATCTTTGGCTAGCTGTGCGGCCCTCCAAAGAAATCCCTCCGCACACCATTACTGACCCACCGCCAAACCGGTCAGGCAGGAGGATGTTGTCGGCAGCAGAACGTTCTCCACGGCATCTCCAGACTCTGTCACGTCCATCACATGTGCTCAGTGTGAACCTGCTCTCATCCGTGAAGAGCACAGGGCACCAATGGCGAAGCTGCCAATCTTGGTGTTCTCTGGCAAATGTTAATTGCCCTGCACGGTGTTGGGCTGTAAGCACAAGCCCCACTGGTGGACGTCGGGCCACCAGTGGGGCCAGTGGGGCCCCCCACATCTCCTAGTGTACTGGCCTGTCTCCTGGTATCTCATCCATGCTCTGGACGCTGTGCTGAGAGACTCAACAGACCTCCTTGCCACAACTCTGATGTGCCATCCTGGATGAGCTGCACTGCCTGAGCAACTTCTGTGGGTTGTAGACACCACATCATGCTTCCTCTAGGGCTGAGAGCACTGACAAAATGCAAAAGTGACCAAACATCAGCCAGAAAGGATGAGAACAGAGACATGGTCTGTGGTCACCACCTGCAGAACCACTCCTTTATAGGGGTTGTCTTGCTAGTTGCCTCCCATTTCCACCTGTTGTCTGTTCCATTTGCACAACAGCAGGTGAAACTGAATCACAATTCCTACCTGGACAGGTTGATTTTGCAGAAGTGTGACTGACTTGGAGTTACATTGTGTTGTTTAGGTGTTCCCTTCATTATTTTTTTTTTTTTTTAGCAGTGTACTTACATTTTAAGAAGTTGTTTTTTTTTTTTTTTAATGTACATTTTACACACTTTTTAAATGTGTATTTTCTTTTGTAGGACTTGCTTTTCTACTTATATATATAGCAATGTTTGTATTTCTGACTTTGAATAGGAGCAACTGTAATGCAAGGAATTTCCCCTCAGGGATCAGTAAGATGTTTCTATTCTGATGCGTTTGTTGACAGATGTCAGAGAACACGTGCAAACACAGGAGCAGGCAGACAGGCAGGTGGAGTTTACAAATGGGATTTCTTTGGCAAGAGAATCAAACTGAAACTAGAAAAGAGGAAACTAAGCTGAAACCGAAAGGGCAAAACTAGACTTCATTCAAAAAAGTACAAAAACCTGGGAAAAACTCTAAAGTAACACACAGAGTGGGATTTAAAGAAAACTAATATGAATGAATATATTAACAAAACAGGAATACTCACAGGATGAAAAACTAAATTTGAGGGGCAGGCAGGCTGGGGGAAGGCAGGCAGGAAACAGATCAGGGACCAGCATCAGGACACAGAATACAGACATTAATGTTTTAAAGTTTGCTTCATTGTGACGGTCTCTGAAGGGGCTGAGGGAGACTTGGGGAGACAATTCTAGGAGGGAACCTTGATGACAGGCCACAGTGAGTCATGCACAATCCAGGTTACTTCCAGGTAGGTTGGCTCGTTTAGTGGCAGAAGCACTGGGAACTTTGAGGAGCATGAGGCTTGACTAACTGTACATGGCTGAGGACGCTGATATTAGAGGTCTGGAGCTACAGGTGCTTTCCCTGGTATTTGACTTCAGTGGAAGTCGAGGTGGGGTTGGCTGGTGACGTGAAGTTAGAAACTGAGGCTCAGGAGATAGCAGGATTAAGCCAGCAAAACAGGTAAACAGAGAATCACAAACACGGAGCAGAACTTGCTTTGCCATGGGGATGCAAAACAAGAATGTACTGGTGAGAATGGAGAGTTGAATTTGGGTTTGTATTCTGCAGGTGGCTGATTGGCTGATGAATGTGTGTCTGATACACAAGCACAAATGCGCACACAAACACACACACACACACACACACACCTCAAGACCAAACACCAGGGAGTGGGGAGCATAGGAAAGAAAAGGGAGCAAAAGAGAAGATATCAACAGGACCACAACATTTTATCAACAATATAAGGGCTCAAAAATCCATCTCTAAACTTCTGAAGTGGTCCTAATAAACTTACATACATACATACATACATACATACCAAATACATGATCACAATCATGATGAACCTAGTAGATTCTTCTGACCTTCTCTTTAACTCAAAGAGCTATCTATCACTTATACCTCATCTACAGTCACATGCAATGTATCACAGTAGTTTAATTCATTCCTGGGTTCAATCTCGGCCTGGGGTCTTTCTGTGTGGAGTTTGCATGTTCTTACTGGGTTCTCACAGTCCAAAGACATGCTGAGGTTAATTGTGGATTCTAAATTGTCTGTAGGTGGGAATGTGAGTGTGCTTGATTGTCTGTGTACCCTGCCTTCGCCCTAAGTCAGCTGGGAGTCAAGCCCCCCCAGTGACCCTACAGAGGATGAAGCAGTGTATAGAAAAAGGATGGAACGACAATGTGTTTCAGTCCCTCTCTGCTGTTACAATTCCTTTTGTCCATTGTGGATGATGTGACATGGATGTCAAACCCCTCACATGAAAGCTGCACAGCATTAATCCAATCCAATATGTCAGAGTAAGGAGCCAACACAGCAAATCATGTCAAAGATGAAACACAATGAGAATATTATGAATTCTTACAGGGAAGAAAAAAAAATAGCAAAGCCTGAACACATAAATTATTAAATGGATATAATGAAACAACCCCAGAAGTAGTCTGTCCTCATTGCCTTTCTTTGAAATGTCAGAGATGTAGCTGTGTGTAAATCTGGATACACACTGCAAGATGTCTAACTGCATGTTATGCCAGCAGTTGTGTACGTAATGCCATCAAAACAAGGAAGGGTGTGGCTGTAACGGTTAGAATTTTGCCCTTACTTTAACCTCTCAGGTGCCATCACTCTAAGGAGCGCAGTCAGTTCTTTAGCAGATGTGGCAGTTTCCAAACTGACTTTTAACTATGAGCTCAACAACCCGTCACCTAAACCTTGTTGATGGGTAGAGCACTTTGCCCTCGTGCAGTCTGTCAGAATTGGACGTCTGTCAGACTAAAGCCAGGGGGAAATGCCACATCGTCTTCATGATGTTGAGCATTGCTGCATCAAGCTAGACATAGTTACGGTAGCTGAGACACGTTTACATCCGTTTCCCTTCACAATAAACATGCATGTAACATATTGTCTATCCCATAATGGAAAAACAACCCTCGTGGTGTGAAACTACTGAAGATACACATTTGATCCATGTCGGTAAATTATACAAAATAAAAGTCATGTCAGGGTGTAAATTTTGGGATGTGGGGGTGACTGGAAGAGCAAGAGTCAAAACTAAAGAGAAGGCTTGATCACAGTGCAAGAGTCAGGACACTTTGTGTTTGGATTTACACGATGATGTTCGTTTAAAACCAATTATAAAGCGACAAAATAAAGACAGTGCAGTGAAAATGGAAACTGGATGGATATGTGGCTCCCACAGATCTCAGATTTGAACATCCTGGAGTCAGTGTGGAGGTACATGACTAGACAGAAGGAGCTCCGACACACTGAGTCATCAGTACAATGGTGGAAAGCTCTTCAAGCTGCTGAACAACCTGCCTGTCAAATAGCTCCAAAAACTGTGAGCAGGTGTACCGAGGAGACCTGGTGCTGTGTTAAAGGCAAAGCGTCGTCACACTCGACCTGATTCAGTCTTTTCTCTTTGCTGCTCTTTGAATGAACTTAACTAAAAATAACAATAATAATTTTAAAAAACATGTTGGTATTTTTGAAAGCATCCTCCAGTGTCTAAGACGTCTGTACAAAAATACACCACACATTTGGAAATGCAGTCTTGTAGAAACAAACATCCGCTCTTGGTTCCTAAACGATTTCCTAGTTTGCACGATTTTTTTCACGATTTCCCTACAACTTTACGATGACTATCTGCAGTGTTTAGAAATCATATATAAAATTATCTGAATTTGCCACACAGCTCAAAGTGGAGGTTGAAGCTGGGCTAGTATTACCGAAATTACTAGTTGTCTACATTTGTTTTTTTGTGCAATAAATAACTGACTATTGCTCCAATGCATGACTCTAATTAAACCCAGTGCTTTTATTTCGAAGCTTCCGGTCGGAGGCCGGCAGTCCGTTTGCTGTGTAACTTGCCTGCAGGGCTGGCGCAGTTTGATTCACAGCGATTTCGTAATTCCGCAGCATCGCTAAAGAAGGAAGTGAAGCCATGGCGCTGGGGCTCAAAGAAAGATTCGAAAAGTTTCTCCAGGAAAAGAATCTTATGACAGATGTTCTGGCAAAGGTCGAGGCAAAAACTGGAGTAAACAGAACATACATCGCTCTGGGTGAGTGTTGATGGGCACCGGGATGGAGGAGCGGCGGAGGACGGCCTCACAGCCCCGCTGCCTCCGCCTGGAGCCTGGAGCTAACAAAAGAAATTAATGTTTCTCTCATATGTAATCAATTGTAGTTGAAGCCATTTATAGGAACGCCAGTGTTATAAAAATGCCCACTTTAAGATATTTGCGGGAAAAGGCGTGACGGAGGTGCTGTGGTTTGTTGCAGCTGTCATCGGAGTCATCGCCGTTTACTTGGTGATCGGATACGGAGCCTCCCTGCTGTGTAACCTCATCGGCTTTCTGTATCCAGCCTACATCTCGTAAGTTGCGTGACACGGCAGCACACACACTGAATGGAGTCTCATTATGACTAATAAGCGCTTAAGAATAGAGGGAGGTATTTTCCCACTGAAAAAAAGACAAAAAGATAATTAACTTCCTGCTTTTTTAAAAAAAAAAATTATTTTAAATTTTAATTTTTTTTAACCTTAAACACTAAACAAAAATAGAAACGCAACACTTTTGTTTTTGCTCCCTTTTTTTTTTTTTTTTTTTTTTTTTTAATTGAGACTTTTTCTATGTACACAAAAGGCCTATTTTTCTCAAATATTGTTCACAGATTTGTCTAATTCCGTGTTGGTGAGCACTTCCCCTTTGCCCGGACAGTCCACCCCCATCACAGGTGTGGCATATTAAGATGCTGATTAGCCTATAGGACAGCTTGTTCCACTTCCTGCCAGTATCCAGCCAATGAAGAGGAGTGGACCAGCAAGCCACAGGCCACAATCAAAAACCTGATTCATTCTATGCAAAGGAGATGTGTTGCACTGCGTGAGACAAATGGTGGTTATACCAGGTACTGGCTGGTTTTCTAAAACTTCACATTGTTCAGCGGCCTTTTATTGTGGCCAGCCTAAGCCACACCTGTGCAATGATCATGCTGTCTAATCAGCATCTTGATACGCCACGCCTGTGAGGTGGATGGATTATCTCGGCAAAGGAGAAGCGCTCAATAACACAGATTTAGACAAACTTGTGAACAATATTTGAGAGAAACAGGCCTTTTGTGTACATAGATAATGTCTAAGATATTTGAGTTCAGCTCATGAAAAATGGGAGCAAAAATGAAAGTGTTGCATTTGTACTTTTTTATTCAGTGTACATATACCAGGATTTAGATATAGCTAGAATGTGGTGTCACATCCTAAAATAATCAGCTTGTCCTCAAGTATGGACAATATTAGACTTCTAAATGGCTGTGAAACATGTTTCCATATTCTGGAAAACAGCCTAAAAGATTTTCTGTTTTTCTGTTCCTGTTCAATTTTTTTTTTTTAAGGAAGGTGAAATGTTACAAAGGAAAACAAAACCAGTTCAACCACCAGTATAAAATAACCATAAAATTTCAAAACAATTAATTAGTCCTGGTAAAACACACTAGATCATGCAAAAAATAACTAATTATATACATTTTAATTTATACAGCCCCAGCTTACAACACAAGTCATCTCAGAGCAATTTATATAGTAAGGTGAAGACCTCAAATAATTTCCTTTTGAGCAAACTCATTGATGACACATCGCCCATATGGCATAAAAGATAATCGTGTCATGAAAAGCCAAAGCTGAAGGGCCTTGACTGCAAAACTTTAGCCGTGTTAGTTGCTGTCGGGCTGCTCGTAACCTCATGTAAGAGACTAGTGGACTTTCCCTGTGATATACTTGTGATCCTTTTTCTGTAGATTACGGTGTCTGATAACAGAACAAGTCTTGAAAGAGTTGCGCAAAAAACATTTTAATTAGCCTGTTATTTAAAGTTACGAAACCATAATCAGGGTGTAGCTGGCTTATAATAGCACAGTGACTGGTGCTCCTTTTAGTCACATGTCGGCCTGCTGATGTTCTCCTCTGTCACTTTGGCTCTGGTTTTCTTCGTGGATGCCTCTTTGTTTCATGACCACGATGACCAGGATCATCCTCAGATACTCAGATTTTGATATTAACACTGAACATTTGATGTCTTTACTTAATGTCGCAATCAAATTCTTGTTTTGGGAAGTTGAAATTAAAGTTGTTAATGCACCCTTTGTTGTCAGCACAATTTAGAAAAGTTATGCTCAGAACTGTTTGATAGTCAGTAAATATATTGACTACAGCCTTCCATTTTAAGTTTAATGTTCACATCATTAAAGGCTCAGAGGTAAGCCCACAACTGCTGGGTTTAATGTATAAGGCGCCCAGGCTCGCCTTGATATCCGTCCATCATCTATACGGCGCTTAATCCTCATTAGGGTGGCGGGGGGGCTGGAGCCTATCCCAGCCGACTCAAGTTGAAGGCAGGATGTATACTCATTGTAGACACTGGAGTTTGCGTTGCTGAACTGAATGGGGTAAACTGAGAGGTGTTTCCAACATTTAGTCCACTCTCATCAGTAGATGCTCTGACTGATGGAAGAGAAAGCTGTTATAAAATCATTCTTGAGTAGCGGACAGAACATGTTATGTGGGTGTATGATAAGTTAAAACTGAGATAAATGTGAATAAAGTCATGAGATGTACGCTCAATAGTGAATGTAATATAACTATGTAGATGTATGCACTTGGAGGTGTATGAACATCTCAGATTGATGGATCCCAGTGATGAACTGAAATCTGACAGACAAACTTGAGTCAAACTGGAATGAGGTCAGTGATATCAGTAGCTAAGATAGCTGGTGGAGGGTCGATCCAAACAGCTCAGCATTTTAATGGGCTCAGTCCTTTCAGTCTCATTACTGCCAGCTTTGCAAATACGCCTTGCAGGTTTTTTTTTGCCAGCACATTCTCTCATGGCTGCACTGCTGTGAAAGTAGAGGTCACAGTATTAGTCCACTGTTCAGATGTTTCAGCCTGACTTGATAACCAGTATCTCCCTGACAGCCCCAACTTTCTAGGTCGCTAAATGGAGACTTGAGATGATCAGACTTGAGATTATAGTTGAGTTGTTTGTGCTGGTGGACAGACTAATAAACTGGCCAAAAAAAAAAGGCATGGAAGCATGTGACTGTGACTGAGCTTTTATACTGAGAATCCGTCCTCTGGGAAGGCATGATACAGACTGATGTTAGGAATAAGCTTCTCGAGATCACCAATTACTGCTTACACATGACCTTTTTGTCCCACTTCATTCTATTGCACACATCCTTTAAATACTTCAAACTAAGCAGTCCTGGTAAAAGAAGATGCAGACAAGATGATGATCTCAGCAGTGGACGGTGGTCGTTTTTGTGTTGTTGTTTGAGTACACATTTGCATTGTGCATCGTCCACTTGTGGCAGAGAGGGCAGGAGGACTTAACAGCAATGAGATACAGACCAAAGAGCTTTTAAAAAGTTCCTCTATAAGATTTTATTCAAACTGTACTATATGGAAGAATACAGCGAGCCCTGAAACAGATTGAATCACATTGCGTGGGCAGCAGAGGCGCCACCCATGGTATGACAACTTGACCCACAGCCACTATTTACAGAAGGTTTCCAGATAAGTTCAGCCATTTTTTAAAGGTTACAAGTTGATGTTTCAGTCTATGTAAACAAAACAACTTGTGGTGTTAAGTATGTCTAAGTAGTGAGTTTGGTTTTCAGTGCCCTAAAGTATCAACATTTTTAATGTAAGGGCTCTCATTGTAAACATGACTATACGTATTTTGATGTCACATCAGCATGTTTGGTACCATATGAAACTAGACTGTCTCAACTTTCTAGGAAAGTGTTATACTTTATGCATCCAAGAGTACACGAGGGTCCTCATGAATTACATAAATTTCGTCAGCTCCCCAAGTCCTTGAAAGTTTGTGTGGACCTCTCTGCACATGTCCCCGTGCAGCCCAAGCTTTGTGTCAGCAACAACACTACAAGGGTCGTATTTTAAATCTGTTGGTGCCAGGAAGTACATGATGAACAGACTGACATTAACGGTGTTATCGTCTCTGCCAGTCCAGAACTTCTATATGTGAAATGTGTTTGGGTTGCTGTCTTCCCACCTTTAGGAATGTATTCTCACAATGTAATAAACTGTTACTACACTGGAACAGGTGTGGTCATTGACATACATAAGTGGGCAGTTTTTTAAGCCAAAAGACATAAAATATTCATGTTCACATTATTTCAGGTTATGGGACAACATTTTAGTGTTTTTAAAAGAGTATGCAAATTCTCTGAGTTTTTCATTCGTATATGAAAATGTAACAGAAAATATCCTTGTGTTTTCAAATACTGTTTCTTTGAGTTTCTGCAAAGGCATTTCAAATGTCCTGTAAACATTTCAGTGCCTTCACCTGAAAAATAGGAGGCTCTGACAGACTGCTTTGCATTTTTACCTCATGAGTACATGTTGTTCCTCTTGCTTTCCAGGATTAAGGCCATTGAGAGTGCCACCAAAGACGATGATACTAAATGGCTGACCTACTGGGTGGTGTATGGAGTCTTCAGTGTGGCAGAGTTTTTTGCAGACATTTTCCTGTCCTGGTTCCCATTCTACTATATTGGAAAGGTAATCCAACTGGATTCTGTGCTTGTTTGTGTTTTACTTGTGCAGGCAAACGAGGTGTGGTGGCTCAACAAGCTGGGATATGCACAAAGAAAATTTCCACTTGCGGGATCAGTACATTACATCGACTAAAAAATGTGTTGAAGCATTGATGTATATCAGTGAACAAACACACTCACATGTGCACCCCAACCACATCTCGGTATCTGTGACCGAGCACATTGTGTTTCCTCTTAGCAGAGCAAACGCCTGCTTCACTAATACAGAATATCTGAGTGCTGAGAACTCTGTTCGTAGGTTTACCATGTAGTGTGTACACAGCCTTTGTTTGTTTAATGGACTATATATAATGCACTATATGTGATAGTCTATACATCCATGGTTAACTAACAAGCAGGGCGAAGGAGACACAGTGTGAACAAAGTTGCCTGAAAGTTGCTGCTGTGGAATTGTGTCCTCTCATGAACTTCTGCCATACAGTATAAAAACTAGATTCTGATGTGGTAAACATTAACAATGTGTAGCCACTGTCTCTGAAGGCCCACAGCCACACGGTTGTCTGTATTATAAAGTCAAGCACAGACAAAAAATGTTTATATGTACTTAATAACCATATAAATTTGTAGTCAATAATTTGTGCTAATGAATTAATAGAACTTAACATTTATTATATATCACTGACACTTTACATATTTTAGAAATGTCAAACATAACACAGTGTTGCTTCACGGGAAAAAAAGAAAGTATATCCAGTAGAAAAATTAAAAAGTTGACAACAATGGCTAGCTGGCAATTTAGAACAACTAGTTAGTAAAATGAGAATAGCTTCATCAGGACAGTTGGTAATGTCACTGTGATGTCTGTACCCTTTTCCGGTTTGATAAGAAAACACTTGTCTTCTTCCACAGTGTGCCTTCTTGGTGTGGTGCATGGCTCCGACTCCTTCTAATGGATCAATCCAGATTTATACCCGCCTCATTCGACCATTTTTCCTCAAGAATGAAGCCAGAATTGATGATGCAGTGAAGAACATCAAAGACAAGGCATCAGAAGCTGCTGACAAGTTCAAAGATGAGGGTGAGTAAATTAGTAGTGTTTACTGTCAACAGAGCCTCACCAGTCACTCTCTCTCTCTCTCTCTCTCTGTCTCTCTCTCTCTCTGAACTCAGGGAAAGATGAGAAAGAAAATTCATAAAGACATACAAAAAGATAACAATGATGCTAAGACATAATTATGCAACAATGGACATTGTTGGTATAGGTCTCCTGTGGATGTTGTTCCTGCTGCCGCAAGGAATTGCAGGATAGCATCATCTCCTGTCCTTTCTTAGAAGTAGGAAACACTTTCTGGCAGCATTCCACCTCTCCTGATCCAAAACCAGCAGGGGATCAGCTGACAGCACTGCACTCTTCAACCAATGGTTCAAGACAAACAGTCGCAGATCAGCTAATACGACCACAAAGTCCACCTTTGATCTAAGGCGATCTGGTACCAAGTACAGTTATGAGGCAACTTATGCTCGTATACGATGCTTGTTATGTCCAGTCCCTGCATTGTGCAGAAGTCCAACAACAGAGCACCATTCTTTCCGGTCGCCCTCCAGTGGTCTCCATTATTGACCCTTGACCAATGACGTCACCTACAGACTCCAGGACGACTTGATACTCTGGGCTGCTGTTTGGTACACAAGCATACACAACAGTCAAAGCCTTCCTATCAGCAGCCATAGTCACATAGAGAAGACCCACTCGTTCTCAGGGGTTAACTCCAACAAAGCAGCGCTTAGCTCATTTTTATTTTTTCATGCTGTGCCCAGCAAGCCCCATGGATCAAAGCTTAGCCGCCACACACTTACCAGCAAGCTCCCCTCCCAGGTCAGGCTCCGGCTGGGGGCTCCCATTTCTGTATTCTGGGCAAAGTGCTGCAGCTCCTTTTTAGGTGATTCATTGGAGTCTGTAAATCGCTCTTAGTCCTGCTCCTCCCCAGGACTACTTTGCCTTGGATACTCTACCAGGTGCCATCGCACTCGATAACATGGCGTCCAGGATACACAAAAAGTTCCTCCATCGCATTAAGGTGCTAATTCTTGTGAGGAATAATTTAATAGCATCTCAAAACCAGTAAAAAATCTTACATTTTCACCTTAACTCCAAGGAGAACAAGGCATTTGTTTAAAATATTTGACATTGAAATGGACGTTTCCTGTTTGTATTTATTACGATGTCTCACTATTTACTGATGTCCTCTGGTTGTTGTTAAAGCAAACTGGACACTTCCTTCCAGGTTTGCCTGTTGTCTGTGGTAGTAAATCCTCATTGTTAAACCCATCAGTACAACAGTCATGCCATAATCACCACTCTGCTGAAAACACTTTTCTGCACTTTGCTTTTATTCACTTCATTGCGTCCAGTCACTTTTACTTGACGCTTTTAATTACTTTGTTTTAAATTAGGCTTATGTTGGAAGAAAAACCTCAACATTTACTGTGTAGATCTAAAATGACTTTAATTTTACTCAGTGTTGCCCTCTTTTCCTGCCAGGTTTATAAGGTCAACCATCTGAAGGAAATGCTGAGTTTCCTTGACGTTGGCTTCGGCCTAAAGAAAACAGTCACATTCTAGATAATAAACATGTCATGTTGTTGTCCACAGCCAAGAGAGCTACAGCCAACATCATGTTCGAGGAGAAGAAGAGCTCTTAAAGATGAGGCCTGTCGACATCGTCAGCTCTGGGTCCGAAACCTCTACGGAAGAAATGTTGCCTTGAAAATGTTTTTTTTTTGTCCTGTCCAGTACCTTTGTCCTCATCCCAGCTGTATTAGATGTTACACAGGCATCACATGCATCAATTAAAACCATTTCACATGTCAGTTTACTGATCTGACTTTGCCTTCTGGAGGGCTTTCAAATAACTGTATGCTAGCCTTGATGTGCTTTATGAACCAAATTAAAACAAATTTCCGGAAGTTCTCTCATTTTGATTCTTTCTCCCTAGTGTGTGTTTAAACATAACAGAGAGGGGAAGGTGGAGGTGGTAGTGGGCTGTGTGTGTGTGTGTGTGTGTGTGTGTGTGTGTGATGGATGAAGTGACAGGATGCATAGATAAGAAAAAAATTTGCCTTTCCAATAAATTAAGACACTTTCCTTGATTTTATTCAACTGTAGAAACCAAGCAAAATACAAAAGTAAGAAAAGAATAAAATGTCAAAAGGGAAAGAAAAAGTAAAATACAATAATTAAAAAGGTACAACCAGCAAGCCATAATCTTATCAAGAAGTCCTAAACTACCTAAAAAATCTACCTGTTACATTTCCTTTTATACCCTTGGAGCTGATTGAGGACCTTTGTTTCTATCCAATCACAAATCTTTACCACAGCACTGATTATAAGAGAGAGGAAACCAACCAAAGCACTGCTATGCCAACGTGTAAAGCACGCAGATCAACAATGCCAAGAGGAAAGGAGACATCCAAGGACATCAGGAAGAAGGTGGTAGCAGCCCATCAGTCTTGGGAAAGCTACAAGACCAACTCCAAAAGATTCCAGCTCCATCCATCCACTGTAAGATAAATCATTTACAAATGGAGGGCACTAAGCATCACCACGACTCTGCCGAAAAGTGGACGGCCATTAAAACTTTCACCAAGAAGCACCAGAAAAATAATAAACCAGGTAAAGGCCAACCCACACATCACCTCTGGAGAGTTACAGACCTCTCTGGCAGCATCTGCGATAAATGTACGTGTCTACAATCAGGCGAAAAAGGAATAGACACGGCATTCATGGGAGAGTTGCTAGAAGGAAGTCACTGCTCTCAAGACAGAAGAAAGTTGCTTGTTTGAACTTTGCCAGACAGCATTTGGACAAACCAGAGGCCTTCTGGAAATCCATTCACTGGACATCCATCCATCATCCATACACTTCTTAATCCACACTAGAGACAAACAAACACACTCACATTCACGCCTATGGACAATTTAAAAACACCAGTTAACCTCAGCATGATTCAAGACTGTGGGAGGAAGCCTGAGAATCTGGTGAGAACCCATGCTGCACAAATCTCAGACATCCTAACCACGATGCAAATCGGGGATCTTCTAGCTGCAAGGCAACGGTGCTAACCACCGAGCCTGAGCAGCCCATTCTCTGGACAGACCACAAGCGCCATGTTTGGAGGAAAGTCAACACTGCATAGCAAAGTAGAACCTCCTCCCAACAGTGAAGCATGGTGATGGAAATGTGAAGGTCTGCACTTGCTTTTTTGCCTCTGGGCCTGGGCGACTCCATACTATCCAGGAAACCATGAATTCTCAACAAATTCTTGACCAGAAAATCCTGCCATCAGTCAGGGAGTTGAAGCTGGGACAGAAATGGATTATCCAACAAGACAACAACCCAAAGCATTACAGCAAAATTACCAGGGAATGGTTTAAAAGAAAGAATATTCGCACTCTGGATTAGCCCAAAGTCTGAACCTCAATCCCATAGAAATGCTGTGAGACCTGAAGTGGGCGGTACATGCCAGATGTCCCTCCAGCCTCTTTCAACTGGCTGAGATCTGCAAGGAGGAGCAAGCAAAGATCCACATGAGCAGATGTGGAACACTGGTTCGTGATTACAGAAGATGACTGGCTGAAGTAATGGCTGTAAAAGGGGGTGCCACAAGGTAATAATTAAAAGGGTTCATAGTAGATTTCAGTTTTTTGAGAGATAAATTACTTTTGTTGAAAAAATCATGAAAATATTTCTGTTTTTTTTCTGCGTGTTCCTTATTTGGAAAATCTGCTTTTCAAATTGGGATTTGGATGTTCATTTCTCAAGGATATTTGAATTATTTTTTTACACAAACAATGGCAATGTTTGGTGGGTTCACAAACTTTCAAGCAGCACTGTATGTCTGATGTCAGATGTAACTGAATCCAATGTTTCTGTGACTTCCCAAACAGACTGAGGGCTTCTGGAAACTGTCCAACTGACAACAGAATTTCTGCTTTGTCCCCTGCAGTTGCAATCAACTGCTTGAATTGATTGATTCCATACACTGCCTGGCCAAAAAAAAAGTCGCCACCAAAAAAAAAAGGTCATACACTCTAATACTTTGTTGGACCGCCTTTAGCTTTGATTACGGCACGCATTCGCTGTGGCATTGTTTCGATAAGCTTCTGCAATGTCAAAAGATTTATTTCCATCCAGTGTTGCATGAATTTTTCACCAAGATCTTGCGTTGATGATGGTAGAGTCTGACCGCTGCGCAAAGCCCTCTCTAGCACATCTCAAAGATTCTCAATGGGGTTGAGGTCTGGACTCTGTGGTAGCCAATCCATGTGTGAAAATGATGTGTCATGCTCCCTGAACCAGTCTTTCACAACTTGAGCCTGATGAATCCTGGCATTGTCATCTTGGAATATGCCTGTGCCATCAGGGAAGAAAAAGTCCATTGATGGAATAACCTGGTCATTCAGTATATTCAGGTAGTCAGTTGACCTCATTCTTTGAGCACATACTGTTGCTGAACCTAGACCTGACCAACTGCAGCAACCCCAGATCATAACACTGCCCCCACAGGCTTGTACAGGAGGCACTAGGCATGATGGGTGCATCACTTCACCTGCCTCTCTTCTTACCCTGATTCGCCCATCACTCTGGAACAGGGTAAATCTGGACTCATCAGACCACATGACCTTCTTCCATTGCTCCACAATCCAATCTTTATGCTCCCTAGAAAATTGAAGCCTTTTTTTCCGGTTAGCCTCACTGATTAGTGGTTTTCTTAAGGCTAAACAGCTGTTCAGTCCCAATCCCGTGAGTTCCCTTCGCATTGTGCGTGTGGAAATGCTCTTACTTTCAGTATTAAACACAGCCCTGAGCTCTACTGTTGTTTTTCTTCGATTTGATCTCACCACACGTTTAAGTGATCGCCGATCACGATCATTCAGGATTTTTTTCCGGCCACATTGTCCCCACTATCCTTCCAGTTTTTAATAATGCGTTGGACAGTTCTTAACCCAATTTTAGTAGTTTCTGCAATCTCTTTAGATGTTTTCTCTGCTTGATGCATGCTAATGATTTGACCCTTCTCAAACAGACTAACATCTTTTCCACGACCACGGGATGTGTCTTTCGACATGGTTGTTTAGGAAATGAGAAGCAAGTCATTGCACCAGTTGGGGTTAAATAACTTGTTGCCAGCTGAAAGATAATCGCCCATGCAGTAATTATCCAATAGGAGGCTCGTACCTATTTGCTTAGTTAAATCCAGGTGGCGACTTTTTTTTTGGCCAGGCAGTGTATTTAGAAGACTGCAACTGACCTCTGACTGATGTGATTTCATACTGGATCATTCCGGCAGAGATCAGTGACTGTGTCAAACATGTCATTTTTGATGTCTGTGAAGATTCTCAGTCATCCAGGTCATGGTTATTCTGGTAGATTAATCGTAGCAACTGGACTTGCTTGAGTTCCTTGAGGATGTTTCACCTCTCATCCAAGAGGCTTCATCAGTTCTGACTGACTAGTTGGGAGTTCCAGATATTTACATCCTTAAGGAGTCATTAACACCTGAGTTTTCAGTTGGAGGTTGTTACTCCTCCCCCTCATTATGCAAGTCTTTAGTGCTCCCCCTACCACAATGGGGTTCGTTAAGGTCTTTTGTGGTTGGGTGTGAATGTGGTTTCATCTTCCTGGGGAGAGATCTTAGGACTGAATTGTAAACAGGTGAGAGGTGATGCCTCAGACCTCTACCTCTGTAAAGGGACGGTGATTTTTGAAACCAACATGAAATGTGAAAAGAGGACAAACTATGGAATTGTACAGTAACAGTGAGGAACATGTCAATACTCTATCTTTTCTTGAAACTATTCAACTGGCTGTAGAAGATATTTGACTTTACGGTGACCAAGACTCCATGAAAGGACACAAACATAGTTTCGCTTCCTGTGCTGGTTACTGATGTCATTAATTCAGTGGTTTGAAAATCAAATTTGACAACAAGCCTCAGCTAACATAAAAGTAGCCAAAAACAGCCAAATATTAGAAATACGTAAGTATTTCTGCAGTGCCATATCGGTGACCCTGTAAAGGGCACAACTGAAGTCAGATGTGTAGAATACCATTTCCTTCAAAAATTCAAATAGAAATCTTAAACATACAGCTGTAACTGTCATAAAATGTCTGATTTCTGGCAGAACACAAATGTAGCACTTTGCTGAAAAGAGCTGGTACGAGCGAGTACAGTGATTGATTTTAATGGCTTCATAAACAACTATATAAAACAGTTCATAAAAATTCATGCACTTTCAGTGTAAATTCATTTGGAAATATAGAGGAAATTTATGTACAAGACTGTGAACCATAACAGTGACTTCATTCAGTTGGGTGGTTCACAAATATACTTGGCTGCATAGAAACATCGACATTATTATTGCCTACACAGAAAATAAACTGAAACTTAAAGGAAAAAAAAGTCATGTAAAAAGTCTAGTTTATTTAAGATCCACCCACGTCTTTTTTCAGACTGCTACTGACAAAAGTCAGTTCCTGCCAACTTACTGATTTTAATACACTGAGACAAAAGAACTAAGCACTAGTGAATAAAACTGAGCATTGTCAAAGAACTTTCCCTTTACCAAAAGTTACATTCTGAAAGCATTATCATAAAAGAACTATTTTACAGAAACCCACTTGTAAAACAACAAAAAAGCCTGAGTTCATGGGAAAGAAGAGTTATAATAAATTCAAAAAGCCTGAGGAAAAGACCATTGATTTACTATTTTACAAAAAAATTTACAACAGTATCATTAAAAAAAACCAAACAAAAACAAAACATGATAGAAGTTACTATTAAAAAAAAAAAAAAACACGTCTTTTTTTCTTTCGTTTTTTTTCTTTTTTCTTTTACAGCTATGTTAATTAAATAATTCACGCTTGGTGGAAAAAAAAAGAAAAAAAAAAAAAAAAAAGAAACTGACTAACTGCTGAGGAAATGAAAAATGTTGTGAATGAGGTAATTCAGGTGGTGAGCCTGAGCCCAGACTGGATTCGACCAGACACCTTTATATCACCTTGCAATGTGATTCATGTGACAACTGACTTCTCATTGAGTTAACACTTAAATAAGGTAGATAATCACATTAAGCATGATAGTGAAACAGAGAATGACAGACAACATAGAGAACAGTCAAATACAGAATCCAGTGTCAAAGGTTGGTGGGAATATGAGGCAGCACTCAGGGTCAATTGTGTCCATTTCCAGAGTTTAAAAAAAAAGAAAAAAAGTTTATAAAAATAACCAAAAACTGTGCTGCATGCTGCTGAACCTACACAACAATGCAGCTTTATACACTCAAATATAAAAATAAGCTTTGATTTTTTTTTATCTGCTGCCTGGTTTGAGCCGCTTCCTGGTGTTCATCTCCCAGGTTCCCGAGATGAGTCGCTGCTGAAGCGAGGAGATGACAGCCATGCTGAACTGACTGATACAGTGCTTCAAACAGCTTCAGTTGGAGACCACAGTCCATGTAAGGCATTTGCTGTGTTACTGAGTCTATGGCTGCTACTAGCAGACCCAGGCAGCTCATGTTATGTCTTGCGGCTGCTCCAGATCTGCTCTGGTGTGCTCCTGTGGTCTGATGAGTAGTCGAAAGGGGAGCGGTGACCCATGGGTGAGCGGGAGTCGTAAGGTGAGCGCTGGTCTCTGGGCGAGCGCGGCCCGCTAGCGGAGGCTCGCTGCTCTGTTTGCCAGTCTGAGTGGTAGCGGTACGAAGAACGATGGTCTAAGTGGGAATGATCCTTTAAATCCAGTCGATGGTCTCTGCTGGTGCGGAACTCCTCCAGCTTCCTGTGCTTATTGTCGTTGTAGTATCTGCACATAGATACATGAGCATCAGTGTGACTCAGTGAAAAGGCAGACAACTGAACACATAAACCAAACTAACAATACTGGTATCCTACTGATAAGTACTGGGCATTTATGGAAAGGCTGACGTATTCTTCTGGAACCAGAGGAACCTCAGAAACTTGGCCAGGCACTTTTCCCCTGAGAAGGTTCCTACAGTGGAAGCACTCTACTCCGGCTCCATATTGTACTAAGCCTGTTACATTTTATGAGCAGGAATTTCTTAGCTTGTGGGTAAAAGTCACAGACATGGATGAACTAACAGATTGTTGACTTGGATCTGCACACGGCACTTTTTGGTGAAAAGAAAAATACAGATTTTCGACGGTTTTATCATTTATTCAGTGGTCTTAAGAGGACTGAATGTCACGTTGTCTAGGCTAAAATGTGAGAGTAAATACTGACACTAACCACCTTCACTATGGTTGTGGAAAAAGTACTTCTTCCGAGTTGCCCTTACCTTTCTTGTCTGTCTCTGTCCCTGCTGTCTGGTCTGTAGTGGTCTCTGTCTCGGTGGTCTTTGCCGTTGCTGAAGGAAGAGTACGGCCTTTTCCTGGACTCTCCTCCTGTGGTCTTCCTATGGGACTCGGAGCTGTGTCGCTCCTTGGTGCTGCTGCTTTCATGGTATCGACCTGAAGGCTGATGTCTGTCTGAGCTGTAGCTGTCCCTGCTGCTTTCATCCTGGTGAGAGTTTTCCTTCAGTCTTTCAATATCTACAAACAAAGACCACAAATAAATCAGTCAACAGAGAAAACAAACTCATCTTTTTTGTGTGTCTCATAACAGTGGGAAACTGACTTTACCTGCATGTTTATAGCCATGGGTGTTTATACTTCTAGTGTTCTGCTCCATTGCCTGAAGAAACAGAAAATCTTTATCAACATGGATTTCTAGTGTCCGCTAATTACAAATGACTGTAGGGCCGTCACATACCTGGGCATTCTCTTGCCTTTTCTTGATTGCATGCTTATACAGTTTATGTAGCTTTCTTGCATCAAACTCAGTGAATTTGGAAACAAATATCCACAGGTTTCTGTAAAAAACAAAACAAAAAAACAAACACTATCAGCTAAATAAATGTAACTTAATAACAGATACTACTCGTGGCGCTCTTCACGTGAACAACTGAGTGCCAGTCACGTGATTTATGGGGAGACGGTGTGAGACTGTGAACTGGTATCCTTGTATTTGAACAATATGCCGTCTCCAGCCTGTATGTTACAGCAGGCACTTCATTCAACCTTCCAATGCGACTGTTTGGAATGACATGAACACTTAGATTTCCGGTTTGTTGTGTGAACCACGTCTTTACTAGCCTATACTCCACATTTTCTGAGACACTTGTTGGTCATCTCAACTTTGTGTGGACCTCGGATAAAATATTTGTTTATGCAAGACTATCATTAGAGTACACTGTGTATACTGACTTTCTCCACTGTTTGATCTGGTCAGGATTTGAATACTCCTTCAGACACTCAGTTATGTGGTCTCCGATCTTTATGAGGCACTGTCGTGTGTGTTCCAGCTGCTCGCGCTCCGACAGTCCTTTCTCTGGTCTGTCCAGTTGTTTCAGGGCTGCTTTCACTGGCCGCATCCTCTCTTTACACTGCAACAAGAGGCAAGAGTTGATATCAGCAAACACACGATCCTTGTTGGTTTTGTTCCTTTGTCATCAAAACGTTTTAACACTTTATTCCACTAGTTAATGATACATTACATATTGAGACAAGACCTCAAATTCATGTACAACACAAAATACATCCATATAAACAGGTTTTGTTTTGCCATGAGATGAGCATTTACCAAAGAATAATTTTTCTATCTGAAAGTTCAAGTATCAGCTGAACATACCACACTGAATGTCCTCTGGTCCAGCTCCTCAGACTCCTCAGATATTGGTACATTCTCTCCGCTAGCTGTAATATGGACCGGCACATCAGACGCTTTCTTCGTCCGTTCTCGTACCTCGGTCTTTACTTCAGTCTGGTGAAAAGAATTCAAGAATTAATCCCAAGTTATCTTTATAGGCGATGTAACTTGCATGGAGTATATTTATCAATTCATTAATTCACTAAAGACATGTAGAACTATTACTTCACCTTTTCCACGCTTTCCTCTTGTTTATGTACCGCCTCCAGAGGCTTCGTTTCTTTTTTCTCTTTTGGCTCCTTTGTTTCTTTAATGTCACAGTTTTCTTCCCTCTTCTCCTTTTTTCCTTCTTTTTTGACCTCTTTTTCTTTGACATCCTTTTCCCCGGATGAAGAAACCTCTTGCTCAGGCTCCTCATCATCGTCATCGTCGTCGTCGTCATCATCGTCGTCATTGTCATCATCGTCATCTTCCTCTTCCTCCTCCTCCTCCATCACCAACCTATCTCCTCGACCCCGTCTGCTCGGTGCCTTCAGTGGTGGTACCTCCTGAAAGAGTAAAAGAATGTGAAGCATATTACCTCTAAACTGAAAACAGAAAACTTTTTTTTCTTTCATTTTAACAACAGAAAGCAACACAGCTCCAGTCCGGAGCTAAATGTACCTTGTCTTCCTCAACTTCATCCTCATCCTCTGACCTCTTGTCAGATGGAGGATCTGAGGAGGGGCTCTTTAACACCTCATCTGTCTTCACTGGCTTCAGAGTTTTGCTCTTTTTATTTCTTGGTTTCCTCTTCCGCGAACTGGCCTACATAGACACAAAAAGACATGGTAGGTTCTGGCAGACACACGGTAATCTATGCAAACAAACATTCTATTAGTGATGCAGAGGAAGCTTGATATATAGAGTAATGCTCAGACTTACTGTCCCTGCTTGTTTCTGTGCTTCTTTTTTGGCCAGGTCCTTGCTCAGTAACTTGATGAGGTAGTCTGCTCTGGTCTGTAGCTGTTTGGCCTGTGGCTTCTTGTCAGGGTCGTCTGGTAGGAGCTGCTCAACATGAGACACAGTGTTGTGTGATTTTAAGGGAAACATGACATTTCAGTGTCAATATGTAAGAAATGAACAGAACACATAATATGAATAAATCAATGTTCTGAGTTTAAAAATGGAATTTCAGTCAAAAATGATGTGTAAATTCTCTAATTTAAAGAAAGATCACATATATATGTTCCTTGTGTGTACATGTGAAATATTTATACATCAATCAGACTTTATTTACCACTTTTCATACAAATAACACACACACGTGCACAAACCTTGTGTGTGAGATTGAGGTCCGGGTCCATCTTAATCATCTCCCAGCTGCCGTAACCATACTCATAGATACCTATGAGAAGGCTCGAGTCGTCCTCCTTCCCCCACTCTATGTCAAAGTGCGCTGCCTTCGAATGGCATGGAATCATATACCTAAACAAACACACAGTTATTAAAAGATACAAATATATTTGTATGTATTAGGCCACATGTTGTACTTGGTGCAGGGCTAGTGGATGTAGAAAACAATATGAAAATGTGTGCCATTAATAGGCTTGTATATGACAACATTTGTTAAAAAAAAAACAAAAAAACAACAACAACAGAAAAAAAAACGTATGAATGAGAGCAAGTCACATGTCTGCCACTGGAGGCCTACAGTGATGTCTAATACCAATTACCTGTAGAAGGTTTACAGGGATTTAACACGTGTAATTCTATTAGGGTGTAGGAATATAAATATCCAAATGATGCCTTTTACCCAAGTTCCCTGTTGTAATAAATCCATTCAGAAAATACCCTCAGATTCAGCCCTGAAAGCTTTCAGACAGAGAGCTTTGCAAGCCTGGACAACAACTGATTTGTTGTATGCTTACACAAGGAGTGAGGGCAAATGTTCTGTCTCAGCTCAGCTGCTTGCCTGTTCCTCCAGTTGTCTGTATCAAGACTGACTTCTAGTGGTACAAGTTGTGCACTACTGTATATCACATCAATAAGCAGCATCTCTGTGTTAGTTCAGTAAATAAGTAGTACATATTGGGTATGTTCTTGATGACACTGGGATTTACTTTGTTCTCTCTCACTGTATCTTTCTGCAGGTTGGCTCTGGAGCTGGAGTTTCTGATCTATGGTTACTGGTCTCATCAACCTGCTCAGTGTTTATTGTTATATTGTTTGTCATTTCTCTCTCTGTCTCTCAGGACTTCATACAAGTCACACAGAACAACAAAAAAAGACATGAAGCTCAGTCTTGGCGAATAGGTGGCACTAGATGAGGAGTCTTACTTTTTTCTCTCTTCAGGATCAGCCGGAATAGCCTTGTGTAGTGGAGCCAGCTCTTCCTCGTGGGAGATTACAAGCTTGGCATTCACCTGGACTCCAGATATCCTGAATGTAGGGCCTTTCACCTTTCCTCTTCTGCCTCCTTATGAGAAAACAAGTAGTTTCATGGTTTAATAGCCGTTAAATTCTGTATGAAACAGCAGTAGAAAATGATTTCACATCTGAGTAACATGATGGTGGACTGTTAGTGAGCAAAATAAAAATGTGTACAGTAACCACAGTATGAATGTCTACAACTGACTGTGAGGCTCGCTTGATTTGCTCTCTGCAAAAATGCTGAAACACTGTCTAGTTCGAGTGACGATGTGCTACTCTTTTCTCCTTTTATCATTACCAGTTATTATGAGTGTTGTGGTGCAGACTGAGCAAAGTGCATGAAGAAATTATAACTATTTTCCACAATTATCTGATTAAATTGACTTAATAAACTAATCATAAACACTTAATAAACGTATGTCCTACTTCTGTGTCGTTTCATATTCATCTGATCTGTTGTTTTGTAGAAAACATTGTAAATATAATATCTAGCAGCATTTGCAACTCTCTTTTTGTTTATTGTTGGTTTTGTTCAAGTCTTTGGTTAAACTAGTCTAAATGTAAGTGACTGGCTGTTTATACACACAGACACAGAATCTCTGACTGTGGGGCAGTCAGGCGTTATCAGTGAGGCCCATCACTGCAGTCCGGTACAACAGAAATTCAAAAGGCACCCAATGGCACTACAGGGGAAAGCTAACAAAGGTTCAAAGCAAGGTGAAAGCAAACCTCAGTTGTTGATATTCCCACAAAAAGCAGAGTTGTTTACTAGCAGTTGCACTGCTGTGTATTAGGAAATGGTCAACAGTCGAAGCTACTTAAATTGCATGGGCAACACACAGACCCACAGAGCTCCAGCTTCATGGCAGGCTCGAGATGGCCTACTGGAGATGGAACGCAGTGTGAGACTCATGAGAGTTTGGCTGCCCGACTTGCAAGCCTGTCTGCAAACCAAACACACAAACTCAAAGGCTGACAGGTACATCTCTCCTGAGGTTGGACACCTATTTCAGCGAAATGTGAGACAAGTATGGGGGTATTTTTCTCCTTGTTCTTTTGATTGAGTGAACAACAGTGAGGGGCACAGAGCACACAACAACTTCTCCACTCTCACTCCAATTGGTCAAGGCAGATGGCCGCCTTCCCTGAGCGTGTTTGTCTTCTTCTTTTTTTTCTTGTCGGAGGTTTTGGTTCCTTCCCACTGTTGCTAACCACTTGCTCTGAGGGAATCCAAAGGCAACTTTGGATTGTTGGGTTCTTTGTTCAAAATTTGTAAGGTCTCACCTTACTATGTTAAGTAAGATTACATATGCTGTGAATTGCACTATATAAATAAAATCGGATTGAACTGAAAAAGTTTTTGCCCCTCTACAGATATCCTCTGTTTTTGCATATGTGTCAAACTTAAATGTTTCAGATCATCAAACTAATTTTAATATAAGACAAAGCTAGTAAGAGACATTATCCATAAATGGAAAAAAACATGGAAAAGTGGTGAAACTTCAAAGGAGTGGCCAGCCAACTAAAACTTCTCCAAGAGAAGAGCATGTTGACATCTCATCCAGGAGGCCACAAAAGAACCCAGACAAACATAAACACTGGCCACAGTTAAGGTCAGTGTACATGATTCCACAATAAGGAAGACACTGGGCAGAAATGACATCAATGGGAGAGTTACAAGGTGCAAACCACTCCTGACCAAAAAGAGCAAAGGCTCATCTGGCATTTGCAAAAAATATCTGGATGAGTCCCAAGACTGTTGGGATAACATCCTGTGGACTGATGAGTTCAAGATGGAACTTTTTGGGAGACATGTGTCCTGATACACCTGGTTTAAAGCATATACTGCTTTCCACAAGAAGAACATCACACCAGCAGTGACACATAGTGGTGGTAGTGGATGGTTTGAGGCAGCTTTGCTTCCACAGGACCTGGACGACTTTTCATAATTGATGCAGCCATGAATTCTGCTCTCTATCAGAAAATCCTCCTGGAGAATATCCGCCCATCAGTTCATGACCTCAAGCTCGAGCACAAAAGGATTTTGCAGTATGACAATGACCCAAAGCACATCAGCAAGTTCATCTCTGAATGGCTCAAAAAGAACAAAACTAAGGTTTAGGAGTGGCCAAGTCAAAGTTGAATGGGAATCCAATTGAGGTGTGGTAGCAAGACTTTAAAGGGGCAGTTCATGCTGGAAAATCATCTTATGTGACTGAATCAAAACTATTCTGCAGAGAAGAGTGGGACAAATTCCTCCATGGCCATGTAAAAGACTGATCACAGGCTATCACAAACGTTTCACTGCAGGTGTTGCTGCAAAGGGTGGCCCAACCAGTTCTTAATTTGATGATCTGGAACACTAAGGCCGAGTAATGTGCAAAAATAGAAGACGATCAGGGAGGAGGCAAATACTTTTTAACAGCGCAGTAGATACAAAACAAAAAACAAGCAAAGAAAGTAGGCAGCTTTTTCAACATAGAATCAAATGAAGGCAAAGAACTGAAATACACAAACAGAGGAACCCATTTTTCACTCATTCTATCGTCAGCCTTTCAAAGTGTATTTAATCTTATTCTTAGGAGTAAAAAGAAGGCACATCCTAGAGCCACAAGGTAGGAGGACAACTATATTTTTGTGAATATTTGAAATATGCAGCTGGATCCAGACTGGCATCGAAGTAGTCTTTAACATTAAAACCACTCAGAGGTGACGTCATTAACATTGTTCATCTTGTCACAATGCAGCTTTCTGCTGGGAAACAGAGGGTCTCAAAGTCCATGACAACAGCTGCTCCACCCAACAGGACAATGTCAACTGACACATGCCAAAAATTGCTCAGTAACGGCTCAAGTAACACAGCAAAGAGCTCACTTCCATGCCTCTAAACTCCCAAGATCTCAATCTAATCAAGAATCCATGGGATGCAACAGAACAAGTCTGGTTCACGGACAACCAACCCAATATTCCAGAGAAACCGAAGCACCCACTGCCAACATCCCAGGGTCACACACCACAGGACACCCTAGGATGTCTGATGCCCATGTCTTCATCGGTCAGAGTTGTTTTGGCAGCACAGTGGGGACCTACACAGTCTTATGCACGTGGTTTTATTATTGTGGCTTTAAAGTGTATGGTGCGTGTGCGGCCCTCACAGACTCAGTTGTTTGGGTTTTCACATCAGTGTTTACATGGGCTGAGAGTCAAGGTGCTCTAATTTCAAGTGTGTTTAAGATAAAACCTGATTATTCAGTGATTTAGAAATTAGACCTAGTGGTATAGTAGTATTCAAACAAATATTTTTCCTTTTCTGTATCCTATCTTTAAAACATTAAGATCTGTTTACCGGAAGTCTTCTCGGGTCCACAGGGATTTTCTCGTAGTGTTCTCACACATCCGTTGTGAACCGTCTCTGCCAAGCGTTTCAGGTCATGTTCAGATTTATCCACAAGTTCAGCATCGCGAGCAATAGCGTCCAACCTGAATAAAGTCACAACATTATTGCATTTTGTGGTCATTTAATAAAAACAGTAAGTAAATGTAATGTAGAATCTAATGCAGCTTACCTTTCGAGGGGTCCTCCAAATTTTTTGTAACTCTTGACAAACCTGTCAGTAGTTCACAACTATGTTAGTAGGAGCATGTGTTGATAAATAGCAACACAAACAAAATGTTTGACGATATATTCACCTCCGGATCTCAGCATCGCTAAAACCCTTGATATTTTCTCGTGGAATGGTCCGAGGCCGTCCTCGTTTCTTTGGCCTCTTTCGGTCGGAGGGGGAGTCGCTGTCAGATCCAGAGTATCTCCTGTTTCTGCTCTGCCGGCTGTCATTAGCGTTAAAACTGATCTGTGAACACAAACCAACCAAAATCATCTGGAGATTCCTTAAGAACTCAAAATGTGTAACACCACAGAAGTGACCGTGTCGTCTGAAAACTTAAATAGAAAAACCAATCACAAGTCACGAGCAGCCTTGCCAGTGCTCAGTCTGTGTCTACACAGAAGGTGATCAAGCTCAGTATTCAGCTATAGGTAATCCATGTTTTGGAACCACTGACAGCCTATTACACAATCACAACAGTTACACGTGTAAAGTGCGGGAAAACAGATCCGAGCTTGTGCCTACAGCTGTGTTTACGGTCCTATGGCACAAGTAAAATACAAGCCATTATGCTGCATGCAGAAAGAATAACTAAATAGAAGAATGCCTGAAACACTTTCTGTGCAGACAGGTTGTGATTGTATTCGGTAGTTTTGTTTGTGTACCTGTTTGGCACAATTCCTCATGCGTGGTAGCATGTAGATTTCTTCCAGCTCCTTCTGTCTCTCCTCCTCTTCCATCCTCCTCCTCTGTTCCTCAGGAATGATGTCATCCCAACTGCGTTGACTTCGTTCAGAGTCAATGTCTATTTCCTCATCCTCCATCATGGAGAAGTTGGCCACCTACAAATGTAAGGTCAACAAAAGGTCTGAGTAACAGAGGATACCAATGTTAAATTTTGTTCAAAAAGTTTTTAAAACAAGAAGAATTTTTCAACCTTGAACTGAGACAGCAGTTCTTCTCCGACTGTGGAGGGTCCAGGGTCATTCTCCCTGGTCTCAGCTCTTTTGAGGATTTCGTCAATGTCCATCTCCTGTTGAGCAGAACAAGCCATTGCGTGGTACTTTACATTAATTCAGAAGAAACAGTGATTATGTACAATATGTTACAGACATTCATAGGATTATCTGATGTTTAGATTCTTATCCATCACAAACTATCATCTGGGAAGTGTCTAATTGGCCCCAAATTCATTGTGTAGCATGATAACCACAAATACGCAGCTGGAGTTATAAATAACTTTTTAGACTGACAAGGAAAACAAAGCACAACATGGTACGACTTAGAAAGAGACAGACGCACAGAGACATTCTAACTCAACAGCAGAACTGTGGCAACTTCTCCAAGACACTTGAAACAATCTACTTTAAAAGTAACTAAAAAATAAAAATGTGTGAATGTGCACGAAGGAGAAGTGTTGTAGTTCTAGCGAATGCTCTTACCAGATACTATGCTATAATACTTTGATTTAGCTTTTGTTTTACTTTGCAAAATTTTTGAGGCGTACTTTTTTAGTCTCACCACTTTTAGTGATGAGACTTGTATGTACGTGCATATACATACCTGAGGCTCCTGCTCTTCACCTTCTGGCTCTTTGAAAAGCTCTTCAGCACCAAATTTCAGGATGGCAGACAGCTCCTCCTTGTTGAAAGGTGCTGAACTGCAATAACAAACACATTTAAGTGAGCTCTACTAATTTAAGTGTTTGAGTGTAAACGATGTAGTCGACAAGCACAGAACGTTTAGTTCAAGAGGAACACAAGAAAAAGGAGGAGAATTGTTTGAGCAACAGAACGTGGTATATGTTGCTTACCTAGATGGAGCAGCACCAGTATGGAGAACAGTTTTCCCCGTGGTGTCCATCCTCTGAATGACAAGGTGGTCAAGCACCATTTTCTTCTTTGCCCTCTCAATGATGTCCTCTTCTACTGAACCTTTTGTCACCAGACGGTAGATATTCACCTGCCAGTGCACAAGCAACCAGTGAGACACACACAATATACCGTGTACATGAACACAACAGCATCTGTACTGTTCTGTGCATTTGGATAAATGAATTAGTTTATCTCTACTAGCAATGATTTGAGCAGAAATAGGAAGCTCTCATAATCCCACATATCCAGAATATAACTGTAATACTGTAGAAAAGTGATATTTACAACGGTGGCAAACTACAGAAGTATTCAAGTATTTGATACATTTTTTTAATGCTACTTCACACTTTACGACATTTTAATGGGAAATACTGTACTTCTTACTACTCCTATTTGATTGCTTGTTTGTTTTTAAGTTACTTTTTTTTGTTGCAAAACATGTCATGACCTTATAAATATAATGCACAACAACAAAAATGTACAGGTTGTTAAAATTTGTACCAGCTGCAACAAATATATAACTTAGCATATGAATTGATACCGCTGTACTTTTACATACATACTTTTTTTGTCCTTTACATGTAACAGAGTTTTTCTAAATCGCATAATTGTTGCTTCTTCCATTTCTAGATAGCCGCCTACTGTGAGTTCATTGCTGTCCTCACCACATATTTGTAATCTTGACCAAACATTAAGCTCTATCAGGAATGAGGCAACACTTAATCTCCAACACTCTGCAGTCATTTGTGTTAATGCCAAAATAATGTTTCCGTACTGCTGCTTGACAGATTGCTTTAGTGTTTCACTGGCACAGGTGCAGTGCTTAGCACCATTGCCTCACAACTCAAAGGTCCTGGGTTCAAATCTTGGCCTGGGGTCTTTCTGTGTAGGTGTGAATGTGAGTGTGCTTGGTTGTATGTCTCTATGTGGCTCTGTGATAGAGTGTTGATCAGTCCAGGATGTATCCTGCCTTCACCCTAAGTTAGGCAGGATAGACTCAAACCCCCCGTAACCCTTCAGAGGTTAAATTAGTGTATAGAAAATGACTGGATAGACTTATTTTACTGGCCATCTAGTCTAAGGTTTTCTTTCTTCTTCTTCTTTTTTTTTTTCTACTTGCAACCTAATACATGGTTTGTGATACTAATGACAGCTTGTATACCTGCAAAAAAAAGTCATAACAGCAAACAAAGAAGTGGAAATGGATCAAGATTTGTGATAGTTTCTGCTGACCTGTCTTTTCTGTCCGATCCTGTGGGCTCTGGCCTGTGCCTGCAGGTCATTTTGAGGGTTCCAGTCTGAGTCGAAGATGACTACTGTGTCAGCTGATGCCAGGTTGATACCCAAACCACCCGCACGCGTAGACAACAAGAAGCAGAAATCCTGTGCACACAAGTTGAAGTTCACTTTGTGTAAAAGTTCTATTCTATCTAAATAATAACTTCTATTATTTATTAACTTATTGACTGTGACGAGAGCATAGAGTTTACTTTACCTCCGAGCCTTCAGCATTGAAATGATCCAGCGCCTGCTTCCTCATCTCCCCTTTAATGGAACCATCTAATCGCTAAACAAATTTACAACATCTTGAATTAAAACATTTATGATACACATACATGCGATTATTTTCTAGTTAGCTGGAATGAAATTCTCTGTTTTCTTTTGTAAAGCATACCTGTGCGTGTAGGCACAGTATATATTATGGCTGTGTACGAGCAGTGTGAAGCTACCTGAAAGAGGAACTGTCGGCTCCTCAGATATTCAGCCAGGATATCCAGCATCCGCACCATCTGGGAGAAAATGAGAACTCTGTGTCCTCGCTCCTTTAAACGCACCAGCAGTTTATCCAACAAAACCAGCTTTCCGCTGGACCGGATCAGTTGCTGTCAGAGGAAAAGAGGGGCTTACAGTTATTAGTATATTCTCGCCACGAAATCACATGAAAGCAATAATGTATATACACAGCTGTGTTCATCTGATATGCTGATGAAAATACCTATACCTCTGACAGTTTGCTGTTCTGCAAATTACAAGAAAGTCAGCAAAAGAAATTTAAGTGACAGCTCATTTTACCCATTGAACTCATTTAACTCTTAACACTTTATATTTTATGATCGTATCATTGAAACCCATGCATCTTTGTTCAGACAGGTCTTCATATCTTCAGAAGACCTAGCAAAACAGATAATTGTTTTTTTGTGACAAAGGTGGATGGGTTTCAGTGACTCATCAAAGAAATATCTGTGTTACATACATGGTCTTTACAAGTGTGTGTAAACTTTCATTCACAACTGTAGTTGCTATTTAAATTCAATTCAATTTTATTTATATAGCGCAATTCACATGTCATCACATAGCGCTTAACATAGTAAGGTGAAGACCTTACAAATTACTGTCATTTTTAACAAGTGAAGTCAGCACACCCGCATATCCCCTTTAAAGAACTGCTGACGTATACCAGTGGCTTTCTTGTGGGAAGTAAAGCTTTTCCAATGTGACAGAGGCAAATAACAAGTCCCTGTTCATGCAACATTACTGCAGCATCTTGCTGCTTTTCTAACAACAGTTGTGTAAAATGTTACTGTGTATAAATGTTACCAGCAGAAACACAGAGCTAGGCTTGTTTGTATTTCTTTAAACCAACCAAAGTCATCACACGTGGGGCTAAGCAAAGTATGTGGCTTTGGTGTTCTCTCAATACTGAGGGGTGAAATTCTTGTGGTGGAACATTTGCATACAGGGAGAGAGGCACTGATTAAAGTGATAACCCCTCCCAAAAGGATACAATCCCTTTACCAAACTATCAGTTTCGCTGTAGATTGCTGCCCAGAGGTTTCACAGATAGGGACAGACGGGCTGATTAATGTCTGACTAACACTGCAGACATTATGGTTATGGTAGGAATCACAATTTTTCTAATTGTTTGACTTTTGAAACGATTCTCGATGCCTGATGCTCGTGACAAAGCAGTTGAAGGTAATATGGTGTGCTTTAAAATTACTTCTCTATCCTCTCCTTGTTAAACATTTACATGCACACCAATTTCACAGTTTTAACCTTTATCTTGTTTTGATTATTATGATCAAAGCAAAAGATTCAGATCCCTGCAAACATGACGATACATCTAGTTGGGTGTCTTACAACTAAGATGTGATATCTATGATGAAATTAATATTAGATTTTGATAATTAAAACCTTAACAGAAAACTTTGTTGCCACACAATGACAAAATAAATACCTGTAACGCTTCAGCTCTGTTGAGAAACTCATTGTCCTCTGGGGGCTTGATAAGGTAACAGTGGTTACAGCACTTCTTCAGCTCCATCATGATGTTGAGAAAGCCCGACGTGCTGCCTTTGGTACCTTTACTCAGAGCTTTGTAGTTCCTGGTCAGGATCCATCTAATCACAAAAAGGAGGCATATACATGAGGCTCGTAACATAATATTTACAAAATGTCTAGCAACAACTACACCACTCACAAAAAGTTAGGGATATTTGGCTTTCAGGTGAAGTTAATGGAAAATGTAAAAAGTTCACACTACAGCGGTATTATATCATGAAAGTAGGGCATTTAAGTAGAAGCATGCGATGGTGATTTCCTCATCTCAAGCAATTAATTGAAACAAAAGCCAACAACAGTGGTGGATATATCCATCGGTATATCCATCCATCCATCCATCCATCCATCCATTTTCTTCCACTTATCCGGGGTCGGGTCGCGGAGGCAGCGCACGGAGCAGGTCATTCCAGACATCCCGCCCCCCAGCAATGCTTTCCAGCTATTCTTGGGGGATCCCAAGGTGTTTCCAGACTAGCTGAGAAATATAATCCCTCCAGCAGTTTCTGGGCCTCCCTGGAGGCATCCGAATCAGATGTCCAAACCACCTCAACTGGCTCCTTACGAGGTGAACAAGCAGCGGTTCTACTCAGAGCTCCCTCCGGATGTCCGAGTTCCTCACCCTATCTCTAAGGCTGAGCCCAGCCAACCTGTGGAGAAAGCTCATTTTTGGCCGCTTGTATCCGCAATCTTGTTCTTTTGGTCACGACCGAGAGCTCTTGACCATATGTGAGTGTTGGGATGTAGATGGATCGGTAAACGTCTTCACCACGACAGTCCGGTACAGCGGCCGCATTACTGCTGACGCCGCACCAAGCCGTCTGTCCACCTCGCACTCCATTTTCATATTACTCGTGAACAACATCGTGAGATACTTAAACTCCCTTGCTTGGGGAAGGTTCGTCCTGAAATTTCACCCGAAAGTCAAATACCCCCAACTTTTTGAGTAGCGTATATTTACTAGAAATGTCATCTTCACAACCAAGTGACTCTGTATCACACATGCAAGAGGTGATCATCTGATTGAAATGTACACATGCACGCACACATTCATATTTCAGTCGCCCCTTTCACACAGACTCTCCTGGAAAAAAGGCTAATACTTCCCCTTTGAACAGTATGTGGAATGGAGCTATTTTCCCAACAGTAACACATCCACACCACAGAAACTGGCAGTATTTTGCTGGTGCACTCATGCTTCTAAACACACCCTAATATGCTGTAATAACTTTTCTCAACCTGACAGTCAGTGCACATCAAGGTAAGTTGATTTGCAGGAGCATTAAGATGACAAACACTGCAGTGTTTAAATTAAAGGTAGTGTTCAGCTCTTACTTGTAATACTGTTTTTGGATAGCGCTCATCTCTACTCTGAGGATCTGCTCCACTTTAGCTGGCAGAGATTTCTCCACATCCTTCTTGACACGGCGCAGTAGAAAAGGTTCCAGCTCTTTGTGTAGACTGGTGTAGCCCGAGTCCCTGCCTTTACCATGCTCCTCCTCAAAGAGCTCCCAAGAGTGAAACCTTGACAAACCATACATAGAACACATCAGCAGATGCGCAGTGATACAGTAAAAGCAAAGCATGCAAAATGTGCATAAGTTTAGTCATTCTCTCTCTGTATGAAGTGCCTTAAATGTACATTTGTATCATAGTGTTTACTGCAGTCAAGCCCCAAAATCTTCATAACCGTGCCAAATTCCAAATTACGGTAATTTATTTATTTATTTTTTTTTAGACCGAAAGGTTCCTTCTGATTTGATGACAAATAAAAAACAAACTGTGATAAAAGACAATAAGTCTTTGATTTTACTTCTTTGCAGATGGTGTATGCAGACAGCTGCAGACACCACATATGCTCAACTCAGCATCTGTGGTGTCTGCAGTTGTCTGTACTGCTAGTTTCTAATCTGTTATAAAAAAAAATGCATAGTAGATCAAAGTCTACAAATTCTGTGCTGTTATACTACTTTTTCTAACATTTTTACTAAAAAAATGCCATGTCCATAATAATTTATTTTTATACCTGGGTTGGAATGCTTCTCCAAAAGTTACACCTTTGTGTCCAAACAACGCCATTTCCGTCTCTTTGGATCACAAAATTGACGAACAAAAGCTTTCTTCTTTAACCCGGTGAACTTTTACAAAGGTTAGGCAAGGTTTTGGGTACCCTTACAGTTAAAACATCTCTTGCCTTTTGATTATGCTTTCCAATGTGGCCACTGGCACAGCTCTCTGTGGACCCACAAAGGCCATTATACATTTTATGTTGTTAAAGCAATTGTCGTCTCTAAGACTTGGAAATTCACTTTGATGTGAGCCGGAATCGGTAAAGTCATTCTTTAACATCAAATGAAATGAAACTCATTATTTCTCTAATCTGTTCTGGTACATTGATATCACCATCTGTTGTGGTTACGTCTCACCACAGTATAGAGTACGAAACATATTCAAAGCACATCCCTGCAGCAAGGTAGACCCTTAAGTTCGTCTTTAAAAGCAACAACTGATACATGGCTTACTTCTCAGGCATAATGAAGTGCAGGAGGGACCAGAGCTCTTTCAGGGAGTTTTGCAGTGGCGTTCCTGTGATCAGAAGCCTGTGATTGGACTTGAAGTCGATCATGGTCTTGTAGAGGAGGGAGTCATCATTTTTCAGTCGGTGTGCCTCGTCCACTCCAATGAAGGCCCAGTTCACACTTCCCAAAAATGACTGGAGAGAAGAAATACATTCATTTGCATTAAATGTGTGTTGCAAATAAAACAAATTAAGTGGACACAGGAAGATCCATGTGAAGTCGCTGCTTACCTTATCTTTGAGAAGAATCTCATATGTCGTGAGGAGGATGTTGAATTTCAGTCTCTTGCTATGGACGTGTATCCACTCATGTGTTCTGATCTATGAAATGAAAACACAGGAGGAAGTGAAGCCATGCATCTCCATACATCTTAACTTTCAACTATTAGTAGGATTGGGTATTGCTTGTATTTTATTTTTAAATTCTGATTCCAACTTCATTTCTGTTTGTCAGTTCTGGTTCATAACACTGTCAATCCCAATTCTTAGAGGGAAAAGAGATGAGGGCTACTACATCAGTAAAATCATGCTTTAAAATCCACTCATCAGTATTATAATGATGATGATGTGATAAATTGCATTACTGTATGACAGGAGTAATTTTTACTTTTAAAACCACAGTACATCTCACACAATCTGTACCGTTTACCTGTGCATTAAGCAACTCAGCAACAGCTTAATAGAGTAACAGAATAATGCTGGACACATGTTGTATTCAGGCAAAATGCATTGGGAAATGGGAGGTCAGCTCACATGAATAATGGAGCAGACAGATAACAAAAACTGAAATTACACGTTCTTATGGATTCCTTTGAACTCAGTAATTTAGGAACTGGTTCTAAGTTTGAACCAGTTCCTGATGCCCAACCCTAATTACAATATAAAAGCAATATGAAATTGTAGCAGTACAGTTATATTTCATGAAGTTTTCTTTTCTCAGATATGACCTGTTGTAAAGCCTTTGACCCTACTTTGTGTGTAACAAGATGTTTGAACCACCATACCATGTTCCTGCTGCTAATGTCTCCCAGGTAGACCACAACATTCATCTGAGGGGCCCATAGTTGGATTTCCCTCTGCCAAGAGGTTAGTGTAGACAGAGGCACCACTAGCAAGAAGGGTCCATACAGTTGGTGCTCATTAAACAGGTAGTTGAGGAAGGAGATAGTCTGGATGGTCTTCCCTAAACCCATCTCATCAGCAAGGATGCAGCTGTTGCCTCTATGAATTAGGACAGAGTGGAGGAGAGCAACAGGAAATGTTAGATTGCATACATACTCCTAACTTACAGAGCATTTAGCATGTAACAATGGGATATATACCATGTTCCAACATTAGAACCTCAGAAAAAAATAATTACAGAATGGACCTTTCAACAATGTTTGCTAAAAATTGAAGGATTATTGAGCCATACTTGCACCAGGAGTGGGCCATCCAGTTCAAACTGTCCAACTGGTAGTCTCTGAGCTCTAGTCCTTCCCCTCCGATGTAAGTTGGCTGCTTCTTCATGGGCACAAACCTAGGTCTCTGTTTTAGCACCTATAGGAGAGAAAAGCAGCTGCAGAGGTCAGTGTTTGAGTCAAAACTCAGTTAAGTTTATCTTTGGATTGGAAAATAACAACTACAACGACAATAAGTAATATTATCAAGCTAGAAAAAAAAATCAATGAACACCTCACTACTCTACCAAGGTGTATAGCATAACAACATACTGCCACTGTCAGGAGAAACTAGGCCGTGAGTTACCTTGCAGTCTCTAGATGGAATGGTCTTGGACTGGTTTCTGCTCATGTAGTCATCAATGCATTTCTGGAACTTTTTGGCAATCAGACCACCATCCTCCCAGCTACATTCTGAATACGGTAAACCCTGCCACTTGCACAGGTAGTCTGGGTAACCAGCCGCTGACTTCTGATTTGAATGTCCTGTTCAAAGGGATTCAGACACCGATTTAGCTACACAAATCCAGATGTGTCAAATATATTAGGAATAGATAGCTTTATACAGACATCAATACCTATGATTCGCTCTACAAGCTGGTACTGAGAGTGCAGGTCGTCCATTAACTCTTCTTGACAGTTGAAATATTCTATATCCTCTGGTGAAGCCGCCTTTAACCTGATAGATGGGAGGAAAACCATTAGAAGTTAGAACAACCTGTATTCCACTCCTACAGTTTTAGATTTGGGGATTTAGTCAAACTTTTTCCCACAGTAGCACTTGTGCTTCCTACTGAAATTTTTACAAGCACCAGCACAAAATTTAGGAGCAACATGCAACAAAAAACAAAAAAAGAAAAATTGCAGCATTTAAAAAAAAAAATTGACATGCAACACAGCACATCCATCATAACTGTACTACTGATAAATGTTTTGGTCTGTAAATGGCCCATTACACGACTACAGTTCGCTGATTTGTTGTTAAGGGAAAAGCCACAAAAAGAAGAAGTACTTAAAAACCATGTGTGGACAAGAGGAGTCAGGCGGAGTTTGGCTCCTCTTAAGACAGCAGTGCCATGAAAACATTTGTGAAATTTTGGGAGACCTTCAAACTATTGAGAGGATGCCATAACGCACAACATTTTAAATTGTCTTTATCTTCATTATCAGAGCTTACAAGTTATTTATATGTGTAAAATTGGGCAAATATAAATGTGTATTTAATTAATGTAAAAAAAAAAAAAAGTTTTTGTAATGAACAAAATTGGTTAAGAACAGAACTCTGAACAAAGTTAGAGATTGCAAATGTAGTATTTTTTTTTTACATTTCATTTCTTTTATGTATGTGTGCACAAGTACAGAGATTGTTAAGAGTAGGTATGTGTTTGGCATGATTTGGTTATTGAATTGACCAGGAATGACCCCTGAGACTTCTGTCTATCATGTGGTTATCATTATGTTTCTGTGAGTAGTGTTCCCTGTTGTGCAGTGGTCAGAACACTGTCACTGGCAATGTGTAAAACTGTAACGCTGTGATAAAGTTTAATCTAGCAAGAAGTTCTCAGTTTATATAAAACAAAATAAAAACACTCACCATTTCTTTTTCTCCTGTTCCTTCTTCTTGAAATTGTCCAGTTTCTTCATGCCTTTGACGTTCTGTAACTTGAGTGTCTCCTCAGTTTCCCAAGTGTTGTGGATGTGGGCCCAGTTCTTCCACTTGATCAAATATTGGACCTCACTAGCTTCTTTGTTGTGATTGAAGTTGGCATTGGGATCCCCATCTGCTTCTATAGCGTATACAGTGGTTACACTTCCTGTTGCTGTTGGAATAAAATGAAAGGGTTACAGTGCAACATATTTCTTGTTTCACCTCTAAAACATTTGCTCGGTTTTGAAGGTGAATAGTTCAGAGCCACAGGATGTTCAAACCGTGTTTGTCACACAGAAGTCACTGTTTGTAACTGTCCACAAGACAGTAATTTTTGAGATTTCTAGTCTTTTTACATTACGTTACAATCTCATACATTTTTGAATTCATATGGCCATTAAAACTGATTAAAAATACAATAAGTAAGATGTTAAAAATGTAACTTTAAAAATATACAACTTTAAAATTAATGTTTGATTAAAAATGGAATGTTTATGCAATGCCGCTTATTACAATGTGTAATAATTATGGAACTATCTACAATGTTTGATGGTGGAAGAATGAAACAGGTCACATGATCACGGTTTGGTTAAGGGTCACACCAGTGGCATTATGGGTCAGTAGCAACACAGCGGTCGAGGGAAAACCATCCAGCCCAAAATAACTATTCTGGCCAGTCTAAGAGGCGTGCACATTAAATTGCAACTTTTATTTGTTTAATATTTGTTTGTATTATTTGCTGAAGTGCTTTTGAATGGAGAGTTTAATGCAATGTTGTTGCAAGCTCGCATATTTGGACCCATCGATCAACTGTGCATCGCAAAATATTTGTACGTTGATTGAATGATTGAACCATAATTAAATTTGTTTAGTGATGCGATGTGGGGTCAATCTATGACTCTACTTATGTTTGGGAATCCAGTGATGGCGTGAAGTCTCTGATTTGGGCTGGTTGGTGATGGTTGTAAAGGAACTGGGTGTAGGATGGGGAGAGGGGAGTTACGGCATCCAGCACTGCCGGCATGATCCGGCTCAGTGATGGCTGGAAAATGCCGCATATGTCTCCAACCTCACGCTGGAATGTGCCGGTGGTCAAAATCCCTTAATGCTTTGTATTTGTGGTTTCACCATTATACCGCTAGATTATGTGCGTAAGCATGGTCAGAGTTGTTCTTATATTTACGCACATTCCTAAGTATAAGTACAAGTTGATAAATTCAATGCTTTGCGTGGGAATGTTTGTACTCATTCATTACGCACACATCTGTGCGGACGCACTGATGATAAATGAGGCCCCAGGTTCTAAGCATTGTCCCGACCTTCCTTAATAACTGTCTAAATCGCAAACTGCACCTGCACCTCTTAAAATTTGAGGATAATCCTTAAATGTGCTAAACTGGCTGAATGTCTGTTAAAAGCACCAATTTAATCACACTGGATGACATTATCAATCATGGTACTGTTTTCCTTACCTCTTTTTCTTCCTATTCTGCAGTCCATCACTCTCTCTAGTGTTTCAAACTCATCTTCCTCAGGTTGCGGGACATCTTCCCCCAGAACCTCCACCAGATCATCTGAGTCTGTTTTCAACTCTTCATCCTCCTTGTAGCTAATGTTGACTGTGGCCTGCCGACGTGGCCCTGCAGATGCCACCTTCTTGTAATTGTCATCCTCTTCGTCAGAAGACGAACATTTCTGGGCTTTCTTCCTCTGGGTGCTGCTTTTCTTTCCATTTCGAAAATTCATCCTGAGATACAACAAAATGCGAGAGATAGCGCAACAACCAAGTTAAACAAAAGCCACTCTCTGTATTTCTTTCCAAGTTGGGTTGAGCATTGATACTCATAAAAAAAATTGAATTTCTGTAGGTGTACCGCAAACACTGACTGTATATTTGTTGCCATCCAACTGCATCATTACCTATGTGAATTGAACGCATGCATGTCTCCTGATGCATTTGTCCTAATAAATCATGAGTCTAGCATTCGTCTCAGTTATTCTGCCAAGTTGTTTGATTAGCAGGGAAACAGCGAAAATTGTGTGATTATCTTGTAACAATCACCTTAACTTAGCAAATGCCACAATCTGCTTTACGAGAACAGAATGGGAATCCACTATCGTTACAGTAAAGTAACCAAAGTAACAGAACACAGACACAACGGTTTTGATTACTTCATCAAGCTGTGTGTCTGTGTCCAACTTCCATTTGTGGCAGGTGACACTTTGCAAAAGAACGTAGGTAAATGCTGTTGTAACACTACATGAACAGAATGCACAGTACAACTGACTAAAATAGTGGTAGCAGCTTTACTAACCCTTACAGCAACACTTCTGACTGTAAGTGCTGCTGTTTTTCTCACACACCAGGAGAAACTCACTTCTCACAACACTCATTTAAGCCACAACAACAACAATACGCAGTTAGACTGTGATTGTGCAAATCCCGTTTCTAAAAAAACATAGTGTTCGTTCACCTTGCCAAACAAAGATGGACAGTGGTGAACGAAGCACTGAAGTAAAAGTACTAACACAACAGTGCAAAAGTCCTGCATTGAAAATGTTACTTAAGTAGAAATACACCAATATGATCAGGAAGCAGTGAATCTATTTGAAAAACACAGAAAAGACAGGCACAAAACCAAGATGGATGCCTAATCCTGGATAGCAAAACACAGCAAATTTAGAATTATTCTGATTCAAACTAAACTTTTTCAACAACTGGGCCCTGGCAACCAGTTAATGGCATCTGCTCACGTACTTGGTTGGAGGCTTCCTGCTTTTGCTTTTGTGACTGGGCTCATAGTCTGAGGCAGTTTCATCACTGTTATCCTCTGCTGATGAGTCGGATCCAGAACCACTTGCAGATCCAGAGCCAGATCCAGTGTCAGAGGAGCCAGAATTTCTTCTCCTTTTAGATCCACTTGATGAGTCAGATTCATCACTACTTGAAGAGTCCTAAAAAAGAACATCACCAAAGGCACAACATGGATGAATAATCAAAAAGTGACCATTTAGGCCAATTCACACTTTCCACGCCTGCGGTACGCATGATGTAAATTGCATCATCTACTCAAGTCCACAAGACTCTGTGTGTGTGCAACATCTGTGTGTAGCCAAAAGTTAGTGGCCACACGTTCTGTATACACTATAAATGCACTGACTGTACATGTGCCAGGAAAACAAATGGTGCTTAAACCAAATGTCTGGTATGAGGACAGATCGTACAAAGAGAATCCTGGCCATCAACACCTTGATTATTCATCATTAATAGATTTGGAATTTAAGTCGTAGTGATTTGTACGTGCTTTCTGTCAACAGAAACCCAACAAAGTAAAAAGTCCTTATTTCTCCAGAAATCCTGCGCTATGTTCACAAACTGTCCCCGGCACACCTCAGGAATATTCACTGACACAGTGCTAAACTGTCACAAGTAAGTAACTGTTATCTCCTCGTGTGTTTTTCTGTGTGCCATACGACCATGTAGCAGACCAGCATGGCATTATAGCACTATGAACAGAGACACATCTGCAGTCTGCTTATCAGCCTGCAAACACAGACGCGAAAAGCATGAATTGGCCATTACATTTAAGTACACCATTGACATCTCCAATTACTGTTGATTCCCTGCTCGTCAATGAACAGGGAAAATGTGTACTGAGGACCAGTTTGACACATACCTCATCAGACCCACTATTTGAAGAGCTTTGTCTCTGTTGCTGTTGCTGCTGCTGCTGCTGAAGCTGCTGTTTCCTGAGCATAGCAGATCTTTGCACTGCGAGGATGCTTGGGTTCGACTTCCAGAACTGCAAGTAATTAACGTACTCAGAGGTTAGTCAAAAAGATGTGATAACATTAAGAAGCTTTTACGAGGCAAGAGTCAACCATTATGTTAAACACCCTTAATAAGATAAGATAAGATAACATGCATGCCTTTGATCACATACTGAAAATATGTTAAACAAAGTGATTACAATTACTGCAGAGATGCAGTAAAATGCAGAGTTCCCTGTACAGTTCAGTAGTTTGACGCTGATTATATGAATTAAGCCTACACATAATGTTTGAACACTTCCATGTCAGAATAATTCCATATTATCCGCACGTCTAATTGCAGTAACAAACAGCCTTCCATAGTTTATTTTTAAATTACATTTCCTTACCTCAGCTCCATCAATGTGTGACTTATTTGGTGGTTCAATCTTATCCTTGGATTTCTCTGTTTCAGAATCTGACTGGCTGCCAGAGTCTGATCCACTTCCTGAGTCACTGCTCCCTGATTGGCTGCTGCTGCTGGAGGAGCTGGAACTGGAGTCTGAACCGGACCCTGACGCAGAACCCGATCCAGAACCGGATTCATCATCAGAATTACTGTAAAGAGAAAATTGTAGAATGGGACATTTTTGCACAAGTAATTCATACATGAATGATTTTCAAATCAGAAAGTTTCACCAAGTCTAAAGGCTTAGATATGGTGAATATACTGTTACTATTATCACTATATTGTCAGCTGTATCATTTAAGATGCCATTTTAGATGATTCTCAACAAATATATTCTCATGTACTTTTTAAAATAGTGGATAAATTGATTTTACCTTGAGTCTCCACTGCTGTTGCTTACACTTTCATCCTCACTGCGTCCAGCCATGTTGAAGTCCAAAATATAGACCTCCCCCTGTCGACCTGTAGTACAATGTTCCACGTGATTTACCTTTAAGAAATGATACACATTAATAACATTAGACACATTGTTTGAGAAATGCAGAGACTATGCTGTAATCAAAGCAGACTAATTCATTCATCATGCCTTCCCCAACAGTATACATCAAGAGAGCCTGATTAAATGCTAGAATTTGGCTCAATAGGGCAAAATAACACAACACAGGTACTCGTTTTCATTTCGGTACACGATCTCTGTCCAACTAATCCACCTACATGAAGGTTCAGTCAATGGACTGTCCTTGCAAAGACGTCAACACATTTGAACGAGCTGTAGCTAAAAAAAACAAAACAACAAAAAACTAATTCTAAAGTCATTTAAGCCCTTTACTTCTGAGAGAAGTTAACCTCTCTGTACCACCGAAACACTTCTATGGAGACTTTAATTTAAAACCGGAACAAACAGACCTGTGTGAATAGCTGTAAGTACATGCAACTTGGCTGGACGATATTTGTTCCCTCACCGCAGAGGCCTATCAGGCCTTTAAAGCACCAGCTTGTTTCCACCTTCACGTAAAGCTCCGTGAGCACTCGAAATGAACACAAAATCGCAACAACAACAAAAACATCCCATAGTTATTGGTCCTATGTCGCCCTACGTGTCATCAATTTAGAGTATCATTTAGTTTCAGTTTGGCTACAGTTTAGCTTCTTGTCGTTAGCTAACTAGCGAATACCGGCTAATGACGCCAATATTTGCTATTGGCGGGGTACGTTAGCCTGTCTTCAGACACTACTAACACGCCAGCTAGTATTTTATCTCCAAAATAAAAGCTATAACTACATCATGTAGCAGTCTGTATTTCCATATTACCACCAGCTTGATTATTTCTTGCCACTTGCGACAAGTGGATGATGTTTCTTGTGTATGTCCAATTACGGTTTGCTAGCTCCTGTGCGTTCTGCGTGTTATGGTTCTGAGTTAGTAGACCTTACTATTTGTTTAACAATTAAAGCAAAAGTTGCCGTTTTAGGTCCACAATGTGTGCTACATCCAAATCGCTTAAATGTCAAATGCAGTGCGATTTTTTTCCGTATTTCAGCTGAACGTGGGTGCAGTAAACATGAAGGCAGAGGTATCGCAGCCCTACGTTTACTCGGGTTGTCAAGGAAAGTAGCGTTAGCTCATGTTGTAAAGCACGCGGCTAGCACGGAAGCTAACAAAATGATAAAACTTTGCGCCAATATGCAACCACTGGAATGTTCGATTTCCGGTAACAGACGATACTCTGCATTTGACCATCAATTAAATTCTACTATTCAAATGTCTGCAGAAACAGCGGGGACAGAAAGAGTGTTTAACTTGTTTGGTATTCATTATAAAACCCACAACCCCAAATTGGCTAACCTAACTTCACCCTCTTCCATCTTGTTTTCATTCGTCGCTGACTTCTCGCGGCTTTTACCACATCAACATGCAACGCTAGCTAACTTTCTCGCTCAACTAAGGAATAAGTACCACCACGCTGTGTGGTACTTGGCGTTATTTTGTGTTACCTGTGAAACTCTTAGAAAACACTTGTCTAAATCCGCCTTTCCACTTCAGAGGTCCTTTCTTCTTTTATTTAGCTGGCGAGCAAGCAGCTGCGGATAGCTAATGCTACCGTCTGCTTGCTAGCTAGCTATCTCCCGGTTAGGGAGAGCAGCCCACAACGAGTCAGTTCGATAGAACTGGCGGAATGTTGGTTTTCCTCTCCGTCCAAAAATCAAGTAAGTCCCCTTAGCTGGTTTGGATGTATGCAAAGTCTAGTGCCCGTCGGTCAGCAGCGATTGTAGAAAGCTGGCATCTCAATCCAGAGTCTTCCGACAACCGGCCTCCGCCATGACGCCGTAGGGTTCACTTCACTAGGAAACCCCGGACAGTGACGTAACGACTGTGCTCCTTACTACACTGCAACATCAATAAACATCTGGCACCGGTTTTTGTTTGTTTGTTTGTTTTACACATAAATAATCCTTCATCCTTTTATCAGATGGTAAAATACGTTGCTAAACTTCAGCCTCAACAACAGGGCTATGAAACGTGTTGCAAGAATTGGGATACTCATAAAGCCTCCATCCCAGTATTCCTGGAGTCCTTCGTGCATCCAGCCGTAGAGCTGCCCTGTGTGTGATCTCCACCAGACGACACACCGGTCTTTGTAGCGTGTATTGCTGCACCGCTGCAGGTCTCTTAGGGTTGTAGCCTGTAGGAATGTTTCCTACGTAGACAAAATGCATCCCAGTTAATCTCCCTCCGTAAAACCAACTACAACAAGTAACGATCAGCTATCTAACACAAATTAAACTGTTTACTCAGCACCAGGCGAATTGTCTCTAAATCCAACCTCAGAACTTTTATTGCTTTTGGTATTTTGATGCACTGAAGCACTTGAGACTTTGTAAATATCTTTCTTATCTCGAAGTTATAGTTTTTGTACCGTGTTTCTGAAAACATGACAATAAAAGTCAGTGAAGAGAAAATTATTCTGTCTCACATTTGGGTGAAGGTGTGTTTTCAGTGTCATGTGTAGCATCAGACTGCTTTCTGACATGAACTGAACCTCAAGTCAAGTCAAAAAATCGTTATTTCTATTCCACATTACATACCTAGGTAAACCAGTGCGTTTTACTGTTAAACATCAAAAACATTAAAGAGTTAAATTTTATATATGCAC
>NW_007578482.1:59263-61075 GCF_000690725.1 Stegastes partitus
TGTTCCAGCGCGTGTGTTGGTGATATGGACCAATAGGAAGTGATCCAGGAATGTAGCCGCTCCGGAACGGAAGAACATTATTTGCAACTACAAATATGTTCGAGCAGGTGCTGAGCCGTCAGCATGGTGAGTGTGGTTGTGTTCACAGCACACACAGTGATGCTGAAAGTACGTGACCTGACAGAACAGTAGCGGTGGAATGACAGAGTGTCTGGAGCAGATGGACTGCACTCCAAAGGGTGAGTAGGAGCCTATATGGTGGATAATATCCCTTCATGTAACCATTCCGACTGTTTCATTTCACAGTAAACGTTAAGTGCTGGAAAGTGTTAAGCTGATGGGGACACGTCCCTGCAGAAATTTAACGTCGCAAACGATGCTGAGGGAAGAATGAAAGCCGCATCCCACAGCAGACAGCAGCGCTAGGCAGTGTTCTGCAGTGCGTGTGGGACCATGTTACCCGGATGAGGGCAAAGGCAGAGTATGAGCTGGAGTATGACCCATGATGCAATTGCAGAAATGCAGCAGAAGATTTCACACTGCGCACACAAGTCTTGCCTTAAAGTAGGTTATCAGGCCCAGAAAGAAAAGAGCAAGCTTGCATTTTGCTGCTTCTTTATTTTTCACATTCTATTTTGCATTTATAGCAGGGAACCAATCGGAAGCTTAGACACTTATTCAAGGTGTTGTTTTTTTCCCCCCTTTTCTCTTTTTAATTCATGACAGTTTATTAGATTGTTGAACAAAACTGAAGACGTCAGGATATAATAGAAATACAGTTAAGGTGCATACAGAGTGTTTGAATATGCAATCAAACAAAAGTTTCCATCTTCCTATAGAGACCATGTGTATCATGGCAGTCTGGAGTTTCCAATGACTCTTATAGCTCTTAATTTTCTGTGATGAAATGATTGAAATGAATGTGTCTTTGTCACACAAAAAACATGCATTTTGTTGTTTTTTTTCATATATTTCTTACAGGCCCTTTGGAAACATGACAAAATCTGTCAAAAAAAAAATAAACATACAGCAATACTAATATTTGACCTTTGATACATCTATGACAGAACCCAAATGCCTGATGGTTATTTGTGACAAATGTGATTCTATCATAGAACATGAATAACTGTAGAATTGATTAAACACTCAAAACTGCCATGACATCCATGGTCTTTACAATTGTATGTCAACTTTTGTTCACAACCTTTAAACGGCGAGTCTCAGGTTTGATTTCTCACTAAGCTGTGTCTGCACTGCATGCTATTCCAATGCACTCATCCCCAACTCCTCCTGTGGCTTTTTTCCTGTCATTGTTGAATAGAGGCAACAATGCCAAACAAAAGACAACAACCATGGAATGAAACATGGATGCACAAAGTAAAAAAACAAACAAGCAAACTAACGAAAGTCTAAAAAAGAAAAAAAAAGTTGAAGATTGTTAAAAATTTAGATTCCTCAAAGAAACACATCTTTGATAAGAGCTTTGTACACACTGTCTGTAATTCTTGTGTCAAAGCAGTGAATAGGTGTAGAAATGTGATGTTAATGTCATTGATGTCTGATTGCCGTTGTGGTTATTATCCTACTACTGCAGTAATTAGGGAAGGTTTTGTTGACTAGTTTTGTTATTGTTGTAACTGCACAGAACTGACTTATCCAATGCAAACAGACAGGGTTTGCTCCACACCTCAACACTGCAAGCATCCACACATTTGTTTATTGATTTATTTCACTTGTCATTTTACAATTTAATTTCTTTTACTCACTTGCATTTTTTTTTTCTTTTTCTTCTCACTTTTCTTTTTAATATAA
>NW_007578482.1:61990-64785 GCF_000690725.1 Stegastes partitus
ATGTAATGCTGATAATGGTGTTTAATAGTAGACAAAAGAACTTGATGAAAGAATAAAAGAGAACTACTGTAACACATGAGAAATATAGATGTACATAGTTTAAATGGCTACACATAATCCTGAATTCTCAACATATATTTATTCCCTGTGAAGAGCTTTTCCGTTCTAAGCTCGCTCTTTCAAGACTGTTTCTATCTGTTCAATCAAATTCAAATGTTTCATTACTAACTCTTTGATCAATTTCTATTTTACATTGTCATAGCAGGAAAGGGGGTGAAGCTATATCATTTATGTGTGCCAGTAAAGATGGAAATGCTTAATGCATGAGTTGCTGAGATGTGTGTCAGAACTCTTTTTGTTCCAAATAGAGAAAAAGAGAGGATGTCTAGATCTTCCTCAAAGCATCCTGCCATGACAGATCCACACTGGTGTTCCTCTTTACAAATATTTTTCAAAATACGAACAGTGTAGGATACAAGATATTATAGGAACCCATCAAAAGAGACCAGTGCTGCAGGTTAAAATGACTTAAAGTAGAGCTATTTTGCTGTCATAATATGTCCATTTTAACGTAAACTGACTGCAGTTCATGTATGTAGACACTGTTCAGCTATATTATCGTGTTGGAAAATGATTAGTATAAAAAGATATTCAACATTAAGAACAGAGATTAAAAGATTCCGTTAGGGGTTCTTTTCTGGAAAACTTAAACATAATGTTGATCTTTTCTGCCCATGTTACCCTCAGTGATGTATGTGTACTATTGTGTGTGCTGGTTGACTTTTCATGGTAGTGGTATATATATTTAAACATTTGATTAAATTCCTGTAAAATGGTGTTTATACCATGATCATCCATCAGAACACTAACATCTTTAATGTTGTCCCTGGTTAGGAAAGTTTTTCAATTAATTATGAAAGTGTTCTGTGTTGTTCCACAAGATGGAGCCATATGGAGTGTGGGTACATGTCATCCTCCAATGGCGGCACTTTTGTTAATGAAATTTTAGGTTAATGGCATTTCTTTTTTCTTTCTTTCTTTCTTTTTTTTTTTTTAATCTTAACCAAAATCCATCTCTTTAACTTTTGCTAAAAGTAAAACCGGTGGATGGATGATTTTTCAGAGCTCTGCATGTGATGGCAGATCTAGTAACACCAGTCATACACATTACACATGCTTGTATTGGGTGTAGTTCTTAGTTCACACTTAATATGTTAATTTTATTATGTTTCATTTCAACCTTTTGCACTTTAAGGCACTATTTCAAACTGAAGTATGAACAGATGAGGAAGTGAAGACAGATCACTTCTTTGAAGACACATGAGCAGTTTGATGTAGTTCCAGTAAAGTGACACTGCAAAGACCACAGCCTGTAAAATGCACATCACATGATGAGAGTTTTCCATTCTCCAGTGTATCAACTCCAAACAAACCTGAACCACCTCACCCCAAAGATCAACTAAAATACACATGTTGCGTCTTTAGCTTGAAATGTCACAGTATTGCACAATCTCTCTCATGCGGTGTTGTAAATAGCTCTACTCTTCTCCTTTTACTCCGACCCTGTGATGGAGATCAGTGCAGCATGACAAGGAAAATGAGACTTGACTCAAAAATAATATGTTTTTTTTTAAATAATGCATTTATGTTGTATAGCGCTTTTCAAGATACTCAAAGTGGCTTAACAGGGTATAAGATAAAAACAGGAACAGAACTTGTTTAAATAAACTGCAATTTCAGACATTATAATAGGAGATTAAAATACAGAGGCTTTAAATTTATTGTGAATTTAAACCTTTTTTGGCAAAAATAAAAAGAAGAAGTATTATTTAAGTCTTGAAAAAAAAAAACATCTGAACACTGAAGGAGACTTCTGAAGAGAATGTAACTGCCATGCATGTTAATGCAAACTGATATTTTTCAAGGACTTGATCACAATGAAAACACAATGCGATGCAATCTTACTATATTGGCTTGGTTCTGAAGTTTATAAATGTAGTGGAAGTGAATGGGGGCTTTAAAATGTATTTTGGTTTGTTATATGTATTGCTGAGTAGTACATAATATGGAGGGTTTCGAGACTGGAATCGTGTTTGTTTACTAAATAATAGCAGAGATACATAAAAAAAAAAACAATATTGATATTAGACAGATAAAGCTAACATATTAAATTTCACATTTAACAAATAGCTGTTTAGAATCCACCAGTTACAGTGCGGAAGAGCATAGTTCAGTGAACACATTCTAGATTTAAATAGTCGGAGGTTTTATATGTGGTCATATATGGGTGCACACACACAAATGCTTTCCATACAGTCAGGCAACCTGTCAGAGCTGAGATGACAATTGTAATGCTTGCGCACAACCCCAAAGGTCACTAATGGCAGTATCACTAGTGTTCATTTTTAGTAGGGTTAGAGTGTTTAGCTCAGTGATGTTTGCAACTAGGTATGAGTATTTGATTCCCTTATAAGAAATATTTACAGGTCAAAGAACACAGGTTAAAAATTCCCCTTTAATGGATTTAAAGACACAAAAACACATCTGAGAACACCAAGTATGTAAGAGACGAGTGTGATCACACTACTAATACAAATTGATCTCACTTTTGAAAAGTGTCTCAATCTTGAGGTCTAAGACTGCAATTGGTTTTTAACAACGTTGTCACCTCTCCTTCTGCAGAGGTGTCTGAATACATGTTATATTTACCTAAATATAACAGGTGGCCTGCAGCAACACAGACAGGACGTTTATGAGTGTGAAGCACGCCAACGCCGATGGGCACTTCCTGAGTG
>NW_007578482.1:65383-85757 GCF_000690725.1 Stegastes partitus
TAAATAAAGACACTGTCTCTGGGGGAAAACTAGTTTTGCATTTATTTAAGTACAGATTTGTAGTAACTTGAACTGACTGAAATCCATTTTCATTGTTACTTTACACTTTATTTTAAAATGGAATATTGTACTTTTTACTAATATATCAAATACTGAGAGCAAGATGCAGACGTCACACTTACCCTGAAATCAAATGAATAACTACTATATCCGTTGCTATTTGTATTATCAGGCTGTTTTTCAGTAACACATTTGTTGAATTTTGCAACACTTATTGCTTATTAATGTAGCAATAACTAAAAACTGTAATGATATCTTTTGTACTGTACACTGGTGGCACAGCCTTAAGCTGCATAAAATAAAAACATGTAAGTCATAAATACTAAGCAGCTAGAGTTGTCTTAATTTTTCTTCAAAATCATTTTGCTGTTTCCACATTCAACAATAAATTTGAAATACATTTTTGCATTTAAGGCTTTGCTGTCACATCATTTCCTGGTGCACAGTATACGTGTTGGTCAGTGTGCAGATCAAAAAAAAGGAAGTAAAAGAATTAAATTGTCAAGGAAGTCACTGAAATGAGGAAGCTTAAGAGCTCGAGCCCTTCGCTGTGTGTCAGTATACAGGCTGAAGGTTAATCTGCTCCCACTGAACGCACAGCTGGGATCCCCTGTGAGTGACTTTCTTTTTATTTATGGTTTTGACAGAACATTTTGTCGTTTGTCAGGAGCTGGCTCAGTTTAAGATGACCTGGTTGTATGTTACTCAGACTGCTGGCAGCTAATATGCATACGTTTTGAAAGAACCAAACTGGAGGAGAATCAAACTTTTGAACTACTTCACCACATCATAAGTAAAACTGCTTGGGCTTTACTGCCACTCTTCCATGTTTCCACACCGTCTATCTTTTTGTGTAGTGTAAAAATTACAGTTACTTCTCTTGCTTCTATGTCTTAGCAAGTCATGTAATGTCTTAGTAACTACTGACCTGGTTTTAGATGTCACTCTGCCAAACTGTGAAAGATAATTGCAGTATCCCAGAAAGTTGTTGCTCTTGTTTGGGGAATTAATTATTAAAATGTGCTTCCAAAACAAATGAGCATTCCATTCTGATATTAATAGAGTTTTGATGAAATTGAATTAATGTTTTCAAACTCATGTCAGGTACGGACTCAGATGACCAGCAGGCATTTTTGGTATTACTTATACAGCTTGTAACCTAAACATAAGCCTGATCTGAACCCTAAAACCTGAGTTTATACAGTTTGAATAGGTCTTTTCAGTGGTTGAAATTATGAAGTACATTTACTGATGTATTGCATTGAACTTAAAAAAAAAAAAAAAAAAAAAAAAAGGAAAAGCAATGACTGAAAGATATGAGTTGCTGGCAGTCGCACCAGACATCTTTCCTTTTAACATCTGAGATAGTTTCATTTAAACAAATGTCTGACACCAGTAGGGATTAAGAAACATTGCTTATTGTTGTGCAGCATAACTTTGTTTGTGCTGCTTTCCAACTTCTTTAATTATGTCACAGTTCCCCAGATTTTTGTTGTGACTCTTTTGATTGGGCCCAATCCTAAAGGTTGGAATTAAACAACTAAAAAGTGTAAACAAAGTAGTTAAAGCTAACTATCTCAGCCATGTACAGTGATGTATATTTTGCTGATAATTCCTCTACACTTGAGTTCAGTAAAAATTTTGCTAAAGCTTGTTTGCTTGTAGTGAGGTTTTTTACATTGTTTAAATGGTTGTTTTACTTTAGAAAAGGATCTTCTTTCACCCTTATATTTGTCATGTAAAGTCTTGGTTTACCTGTGTCTAAGGTTTATCTTTGTCCCGGTACCTGTATACGTTCATGTGTGTTTTGAGCTGCTAGAAAACTTATTAGAGATGGCAAGCTAAGTAGGCTAAGTAATTTAGATTATATGACATCATCTTTCTCCAGAGACAAAATTATAGATGATGACATTTTCATGGGTTTGGGCAGTGTTTGTCAAGAAGTTTTCCAGCCTATAAAAGTCACTTATTTTTAGGATTGGGATATTATTGTTTAGAATTAGTAATCTGTGTATTGTACATTCCTGCTCAGCAAATTTGTGTTTTTACCATCATCAAACACCTTAGTGTAATACAAGCATGACATTGTTAGTGTTAGGATGTTAAGTATCAGATAAACAAATATAATTACTTTCACGAGCACATTTATTTAAAAATGTAAAAGAATATGAACAATTTTGTGTCATATTTGTGTTGTTCCGTTAATTGAATGGAATCAGTGAAAGTGAATAAGCTCTGTTCAGGATGCCAAATGTGAAAGCTGTGACGTTAACACCGTGACAAGTTGGACCTATATTAATGTAATTGATCAGGCTGCAGTACATTAGTGCGTAGCTACAAGTCTGTGTTTGAGAACTGCAAAAGCTAGTGTGGTTGTGGATTGTTTGAGTGATTGTTCAAATGTGCTGAACTCTGTGTTAATGAAGCAATGCTTGTAAAACCATGGAATAAGTTGGTTCTTAGCTTTTGTTTGCACTGCCCTTAATTATTTTTTTGCGTCTTCTTACTTTATTTTGCCAGCAAGTCAGGCTCATCTTTGAGATCATAGCTTTAAAATTAGAACTGAGTATGGTATATAATACATAAAATGACAGAAACCCTGAGGATGTCTAAGCACTTCTTGTAGGATTAAGGAAACTGATGAGCACCAGGCTACAGCTAGAGTTGCTTTCGTTAAGCTTGCAGTGCCACTTGTACCTTTTGGCTTGATGGTGTCTTAAATTAGAATCAGCTTTCATTGTGTATTTGAAAACTAAGAAATTACCTTCTGTCATCGGTCTAAAATTACATCTCAGATTTGCTGCCACTGCAACATCAGTTCCCTCTTACATGGTGGAGCTCATGTGTGTCAAACAAAAAAAAGTCAATTTAACCCTCCCGTTGCGCTCTAAAAGAGGTCAACCCATAGTGTTTGTCGGTCAAATTCAACCTGTGAGGGAAATTGTTAACAAGTATCAGTGTTCAGGGTAAAAATTGCATATACTTCCTATCCTATAAAAAAAAAGGCATGGCGATTTAATTTCCAAAAGTAACCCTTTTATTTGGTCACATTAAGACTTATGAACAAGTGCTGTCTTGGGCAAGGTGTGTGTGTGTGTAGACGGTGTACAAGACATGTGGTGGGATGGAAAGTCTATACCGCTGAACAGCTAGAGGACTGGAGATGTGTACGTGTTTGTGCAGTGGTAGGGGGATGGGGACAGAGTGAGTGTGTGTGTGTGTGTGTGTGTGTGTGTGTGTGTGTGTGTGCGTGTGTGTGTGTGTGCATGAGAGGGTATACGACTCCACAACTGAATTCAGGTCAATACACTTTCTTGACATGAGACACATTTCTAATGATATAGAACAATAATAATAATGTCTCATTGTATTCAGTCTGTGAATTGTAATGTAATGATATGTAACTAATAAACCCTTGTTTTGATCAGAAAATGAAAGATATGTGTCACATATCTAAACTTGAAAACAGAGTAATTTGATCTGAACATAAATAAAATATCTAAAATATTTTAAAATTTCTTTAAAAAAGTATTTATTTAGAAAGATCATGTAATTATGTTGAGTTGTCCTAACAGTGGCAGCTGTTGAAAATTTGTAGTGGGGGGAGCGTAGCCTGCAAATTTTATTTTGAATCAGAAATTAGGATATGACATCATCCGGCACAACTATTCACAGGAATGCAAATTTTCTAACTTTGGAGGATATTCTAATCATTATCTAATTTAAAATTAAGATTTATCAGAATTACATGTCAAAACCATTTATCAAACTTTCATCAATATTTACAGGATCTGTACAAACTCAAAACACACAACATAAGTAATGAAAAAAAACACTATTCAGGGCTCCAGACTAGCTTTTTCAGTGGTAGCACCAGTACGACCCACTTTCTCATTTTGTTACACCTGGTCACACACAACACATATGACTTGCTGAACAGTTTCTTATCGATAGACACTACGATTTAGTGATGCTCTCTAAACGCTCCACATTGCAGACTGCGGTAGCTGCTGTTCGGCGGCTGTGGTATGACCAGACAGGTGTGTTACCAAAAATGACTCAGGGCCTTTTGTGCAACCAGTTAGTTTGTGCACTTGCACGACATGCCGCAGCTTGCTTTGGCCTGGGATTTACCCCAGGCTTCTCTGATAGAAATGCTAGCCCCGGTACTGTACATTGAGCGCCCACTCAACTAGGTGACCGAACGTGGTGCCCAGAGTTAAGTAGATTCTAACTCATTTTTCTACCACTATGTAGTTTCATCTATAGCAATGAATCATATGCTATAGTATCATCATATGTTTGTAGCCCTGCTGTCTTGGTAGAACCACATTCTGGCCAACTTCGAGCTGACTCCACAACAGAGGAGCCTGATAACTGAAGGCTGTGCCTCCCATTCTACTTCTGGAAGCTCTGGGAACCACAAGCAAACCTGCAGTCTGAGAGCGAAGGGCTCTGTTAGGATCCATCCATCATCCATACACCACTTTATCCTCAGTAGGGTCACAAGGGGCTGGAGTCTATCCCAACTGACTTAGAGTGAAGGCAGGGGACACCCTGGACAGGTCACCAGTCTATCACAGGGCTACACAGACAGACAAACAACCACACTCATGTTCACACCTACCGGCAATTTAGAATCACCAATTAACCTGAGCATGTCTTTGAACTGTGGGAGCAAGCCGGAGAATCTGGTGAGAACCCACGCTGCACAGGAATAATATACAAACTCCACACAGAAAGATCCCAGGCATCCTAACCAGGACGCAAACTGGATATCTTCTACCTGCAAGGCAACAGTGCTAACCACGGAGCCAGCGTGCAGCCCAGAGAGACCATCAAAATTTAAATAAAGACACCTGCTGCACACCTGTGTCTCTGGAGGAAAACTAGTTTTGCATGTATTTAAGTACAGATTTGTAGTAACTTGAATTGACCTTAAGTACATTTTCATGGTTACTTTACACTTGTGTTCCACTTTGTTTTAAAATAGAATATTGTGCTATTTACGAATGAAAAATGATTTTTCAGTAAGACAATGCCCTGGAGCCTACAGCCACAGCTACACAGAAATGGTTTAAAGACAACACAGTGAATGTTCTGGAGTGGCTTAGTCAGAGCCCAGATCTCAATCCCCTTGAGAATTTGTAGCTGAACTTCAAAAGGGTTGTTCACTCACAATCCCCATGCAACCTGACAGTTTTGCAAAGAGGAATGCGATGAAGTTGCAGTGTCCAGATGTACAAGGCTGAGACCCATTCACACAAGCTCAATGCTGTAATTTTGTCCAAAGGTGCATCTACTAAATATTGACTTGACAGGAGCAAATACTTTTACAATCTCTGTTTTTACATTTATATCTATAAAATAACAGACTTTACTTTGTAGAAATTTGTTTTCATTTTGCCAGAAAATAGTGTTTTTTTGTAAATTCTATTCAAGAAGGCCAAATTATATTGACCATGATCCAATGCTGAAATGAGCAGCCGAAATGAGTTTGTTCCGTAGGGTGGCTAGGCCTAGCCTTAGAGATTGAGTGAGGAGCTTGAACATCTGGAGGTATATATTCGTGATATTAAAACTTTTAACACGAGGCAACCCAGTGGCTTGAAACAAGGCAAATTGGTGAACCCTGAGATATAGTCTTTGTCATTGTTGTTTAAATCCCTTTTTGGTGATGGTTGTTTACATGTTTGTTTTGTTGTCAGTTGTTATTTCTGTATTAGATTGTTATCTTTAAAAGCCTAACCAGTGACATGGTCTTTTAGTTAGTACTGGTTAGAAGTTCCAGTACACATGACACTGGTTTTATTTAAACATAACAATGCCTATATGTATTGTCCCTGTAAAATAAAATACAGAAACAATAAAAAAATATATTTTTTAAAAAGAATAAATTAGGACAAGTAAATTGAAAAGAGTAAATCTTAATTCCTGTGTGGTTGTGGTTTTGTTTTCAGGTTAACTGCATCCTGGTCACTTAATCTTGTGGACAGATTTCGTTGAGACAACCACCCACCATCCAGAGGCCAACATGGCTGACAATGTGAACACATTGCCGTTCTTCTATGGCAATGTCACCAGGGAGGAGGCAGAGGACTACCTGAAACAGGCAGGCATGGGCAACGGCATGTACCTGCTACGCCAAAGCCGAAGCTATCTTGGAGGCTTTGCACTGTCTGTGTCAAATGCTGGTCGCTGCTACCACTATACCATTGAAAGACAACACAATGAAACATATGCTATTGCTGGTGGTAAGAGTCACAGGAGCCCTGTAGATGTGATTGACTACCACTCCCAGGAGACGGATGGTCTTGTGTGTCTCTTGAAGAAGCCGTGCAACAGGCCGAAGAACATGCAGCCAAAGGTGGGGCCTTTTGAGGACCTGAAAGAAAGACTGCTCCGGGAGTATGTGAAGCAGACCTGGAACCTGCAGGTTGGTAGCAACTCAGTCCTGTAGGTTGTTTGCAATAGCTACAATGTGAAGTTAGTTGCACAAGAGTACCAGTAGCCATACAGTTAGGGCATGTAACATAGACTGTATAAAAGATGGACGTAGCTACCGTGACGTCACCCGTTGGTTTCTGCACTGAGAAAATGAAGCCAGGGTTTTGCTACTTCCTGGTTGACATCTTGGATTGCTGGAGCCAGTGACGCAGAAATTGTCTGAGAGGGGGCGGAACCATAGGAGCAGCGATTGGTCAGACGGATTGAGAGGCAGGCCCTCTGCCCGCCCACATTCTACGCCTTCTGCTCGCTTCATCTGTATGGTCGCTGCCGACTGTCAATCAAGTCAGCCACGCCCCTTGCCCCACAAAATGTTGATGATTTTTTTAAAAGTTCAGTACTGATTTATTTTCAGATTGGCCACCTGATCTCTGGACTTGACCATGAAAACTAATAAGAAAAAAAACCCCTGAGCTGTTGGAATGCAGTATTTCGTGATCTGTGATCACTTCTTTTCCAATTCAAGTCTATGGGAGCCAGGGCTTTTTGGAGCCAGCAGCTAGTGGACGTAGTGATATTGCAGGTTTTTGACACTTCCGGGTTGACTTCATTTTTCAGGGCCGGTTGCTACGTCCATCTTTTATACAGTCTATGGCATGTAAGAAAAAATAATGTTTTATTAAAACTTGGGATTTATTGTAATCACGACAACAAGGTTCTCACCAAAGTAACTGTTCAGATTTTGAAATGCTCACATGTGGTCAAACGGCAAGAAACATAAGAAGTTCATTAATAGGAAAACTGGCTGGCAAAATTAATCGGGCTGTCTAAGCTGCTTTTTTCTGAGGTAAAAGTGAAAACAATTCCACCTAAACTCTCACAAATAATTCCTTAAGAAACAGAAACATTCCATATTGAAGTACAGTAACTCCAGCATGTCAAAGCTGAAGCAGGAATTTGCTTGAATTGTTGGACCAGGCCAGACCATCATGAAAGCTACATTTTCCCCTTCAGTACCATTGTTTGAACAGGTTTTTTTTTTTAGCTAAGTAGTTGTGTTATGTGTGTGCAGGGAGCAGCTCTGGAGCAGGCCATCATCAGCCAGAGGCCTCAGCTCGAAAAACTCATTGCCACCACTGCTCATGAAAGAATGCCCTGGTTCCATGGAGCAATAACACGAGAAGACTCCGAACCCAGGCTTCAAAATGGCTCCCGTACAAATGGAAAATTCCTGTAAGTATCTTACAGTTGTCTTTGTATAGCTTTTGGCTGTTTGCCAGAAATAGTATAATGTAAGTTATAACAATAAAGTACAGTCAAATTTGGCAAATTATTTCCCAAGAAACTTTCATCATTTTAAATGTCAGCAAACCATTTCAACATCCAACCTTCTTCTGCAGGAACATAACAACCTGCACCCTGAGGCTTGATCTTTTTCTAATCTTGCAAAGCTTTAATGCAGACGCTAGGTTGATATTGATGTTACTAAGTTTAAGGACTTGCTTTAGGCATCACTTTCTAAACAGAAATCAGAAGGTCTGGAAACGTGTCATCAAACAGGTATAGAAACAGAATGAAACAAAAACAGATCAGTAGATATGGGGTACACTTCACATGATGTCTTCTCTGTATAAAACCAGTCAATTTATTGAAATAACTGTTTGGGCTCTTTCCAAACTCAAGTCAGTCAAACAACTATTGTAAATTTCTATATTGCATTCTGTGAGGTGATTGCTGTTTATAGATGTTATTGTTGACCGTGACTGTTCTATTTCTGCTAATTGCCAGCGAAATTTAGAAATGTGACCAAAAAAAAAAAGCATTGTGTGAAAAAGTAAAAATTATTTAATAAAAATAATTTTACAGTTTTATTTTCACTGTATTATCCACAAACCACAAACTTGGCGTTTTATGTAGTTCAGAATTGTTGTTGCTGTTGTTTAATGTTATAATGATTAACGGCAGTGACTGATCTTCAGATCACGGAGACAAACAGTGCACTTAGCTAAACTAATTCAATATGGATATTGTCTAAAATGGCTCTTTTGTCGAGGTGAGTATTTATAGCAGTTTCAGTTGAGAGGCTTTGGTCTCAGCTGAAGAAACTCAGGGGAACACACACACACACACACACACACACACACACACACACACACACACAAACAGCGTGGTTTCCGCTTTGGCAGTTTGCAAAGGACTTCCTGATGTAGCCAAGCAAGAGGAAGAAGGCCGAGATGTGACTGTTCAGTCCTGTTTCTCATGAAACGTCTAGCAGAAAACTTGGTTTTTCCACTGAAGCGCAGCCTCATTATAGCTGTAAATTTAAATTTTCATGAAAATATCCCAGACACGCTAGAGCTAGAATATTCTGGATTAGAATATTCAAACTATTTGGTCTGGTTTTTAAAAACCAAATAATTTCCATGCTATATTACTATACTATACCATATTTGGAGACACTTTTATTTCTATAATAATTTGCATTTAGAACATCCTTTGGGGAAAAGCATAGTTATTTTTAATGATAAACAAGCCATATCTTTGGGTTCCAGCTTAGTTCCTGTAACTGAGCTTCTCTTTATTACTGTAAATCCTCAGCTGGTTCTTTTTCAGATCCTAAAGCGTAAAAATAGTTACACCCAGTCACAGATGGTTACAGCTGATATATTGTATGGTAACAGGTGGGGTTAAATACTATTGAAATTTTCTCCCAGTTGAAAAATATCTCAAATAAAATAAATAAAATACAACTAACTAATAAAAAATGGATTCATATTTGTTTCACAATAAGGCTTCATTGTGCTCGACGGGGGATTTGATGATTTCAGCATCTTAAGACTACCGTCAATTAAAAGAAAAGAAAAGAAAAGAAAAGAAAAGAAAAGAAAAGAAAAGAAAACTGAAACCATTAGGTAACAGCAGACATGTAGCAAACCAGACAAAACATGACAGACAAATGAAATTACAAAAAGTAAGCCACAACAATCCAGCAGTAACACATTTATAAGCTATAAGTTATTTCAAAATGTCACTGAATCTGTATATCTGAAATACCCTTTTGCAATTAATGAATTAACTGGTCCTAAAACTATAAATACTGATACTAAGTCCAAAAGCACCACCACCCACAAAACAGTTTTTAACAGTTAATATACATTTCTTATAGCTGGTACATATATGTAGTACACTTAGTTACAGTTCACTTATAATTTTATATGTAGTATAAAAAGTAAAGAGGAGAATCTTTTTCAACAAGACATTTTACTTCATGTCTGCCATCTAGACCCAGCTTTTCTTAGATTTTCTTGCAATTCTGATGTGCATTCTGTATGTTTTTTTTTTCCTGATCAACTTAATAGTAATAATAATAACAAATGACTACATTCTTTTAGTATTATTTTATTCTTTTTGAAACATTTGACATCGCCTTAACTGACTGGACAGAGTATACGAACAAAACAGCTACAACAAACATTATCACCCAAAAGGTTCTGATTTCAAACTAAATGTCTTTTCCTTATCTTTGTCTCGTGTGTGCAGGATTCGAAAGAGAGATGTGGATGGATCCTATGCTCTGTGTTTACTACATGAAGGACAAGTTATGCATTATCGCATTGACAAGGACAGGGCTGGCAAGCTCTCCATTCCAGATGGGAAGAAGTTTGACACGCTGTGGCAGGTTAACAGAATACATTTTATATTTCTATATTGCTTGGTGATTTTAGAAATGATATGATGATGCATTTCATGGAAGTTAGTTATATAGATATCTATATGGACATTGTCCTGAAATGTGCTAAGCAGATTCATATTCCCAGGGCTGTGACTTAAAATGTAGAAATACTGAGATCAGGAGTCAGTATGCCTCCATACTACACCTTCTGAGAAAGGTTTGACTGAAAAGTTGGACTATTTTAGCTGAAAACTTGTCAATATTTGATTTACTTTTCTTTTTGGAAAGCATTATAACAGTACACTTGCTCTCTTTCTTTGAGTTTCGATTAATGATGCTTGTAAGATTCTGAATGATCATGGTCAGCTTTGAAAATAACACTTGTAATTTAGTGTAATTGTGGACTGATAAAACCATCTTAGGTAACGAGAGAAGAGACAAACAGCAGTGCATGTCTGGCTATTGAAAGATTTACTTAGTGATTACAGGTTTTAGTTTTGTTCTCTGTGTTAAAGTAATATGGTACATTATATTTCTGTTTATGTACCATCCATCCATTATCTATACACCGCTTAATCCTCACTGGGGTCTCAGGGGGCTGGAGCCTATCCCAGGGCTACACAGAGAGACAGACAACCAAGCACACTCACATTCACATCTACGGACAATTCAGAATCACCAATTAACCTCAACATGTTTTTGGACTTATGCGAGGAAGCTGGAGAACCCGGAGAGAACCCCCACTGCACAGGGAGAACATGCAAACTCCACACAGAAAGATCCCAAGTGTCCTCACTGGGACACGAACCGACGATCTTCTTGCTGCAAGGCAACGGTGCTAACCACCGCTCCACCTTGCAGCCCTGTTTGCGTACCAATTATACAAATGAAATACCAAATGTCCGTAGAGATCTGGAGGTGTTAGTCGGTATTTGTCTTGGAACTTCGAACAGAGCCAGATTAGCTGTTTCTCTCCGTACATTTTTAAACTAAACTAAGCTAACCACACTCTGACTCCAGCCATGTAATTATTATAAAGATATGAGCTTAGGATCTAGCTGCAAGGTGGCTCTGTGGTTAGCATTGTTGCCTAGCAACAAGAAGCTTGTCAGTTTGCATCCCGGTAAGGACACCCGGGATCTTTCCGCGTGGAGTTTGCGTGTTCTCCCCGTGCAGCATGGGTTCTCTCCGGGTTCTCTCTGGGTTCTCTGGCTTCCTCCCACAAGGTCCAAAAACATGTTGAGGTTAATTTGTGATTCTAAATTGTCTGTAGATGTGAATGTGAGTGTGCTTGGTTGTCTGTCTCTTTTTGTAGCCCTGTGATAGACTGGTGACCTGTAGGGTGTCCCCTGCCTTCGCCCTGAGTCAGCTGCTATGGGCTCCAGCCCCCCTGCAACCCTAGTGAGGATTAAGCGGTGTATATATAATAGATGGATGGATGGATGGATGTATGGATGGATGTATGGATGGATGGATGGATGGATGGACTGGGATCTATCTGCACATCTCACTTCCTTAAAGAAAGAGAATACGATTTCTTCATGTATTTTTCAAAATGTCAAACTGGGTCTTTGGTACCCCATAAAGAACAATACTGATGGCATAAACGGGATGTTCTTGACTGTAGCTAGAGCCTGGCGTCCTCCCCAGAGTATCAGAGAACTTGTTTTCAAGCTTCACTGTCAGCACCAATGTTTTTGTTTTTAACTTGTCTACTGCCAGGGTCTAAGATACACTGTTTCAGTTCTCGTTTTCTGGGGTATCATGAACATTCTGGCTTTTGAAGAATATTTGAAAACATTACCCTGTTACTCCTGTGAAGGTATGGATGCATATACCATTGTGATGAGAGTATGCTATGTGTACTTTTGTCTTTAATGCAGCTGGTGGAGCACTACTCATACAAACCAGACGGCTTGCTGCGAGTGCTAACAGAAGTCTGTTCACGACCTGATGGAGAAACTGGTAAAAATCCAAACAACTAATTGAAATGGGTCTATAAACTGTCATTCAAACAACATTTAGCAGCTTACTATTTAATATCTCAAAATGAAAAGCATAACATTGTATTTAGATGTGATCCACATTTGTCATATTTATTGTTTATAGGGCTGATAGGACGACCGCCACTGCCGCAGGACCATCCTGGATTGGGCTCTGCCCTTGTAAGTTCTTTGTGTGTGCATTAACCAATTTGGACTAAAACAGTGATCTATATATTTTAGGGATCTATATGTGTTTGTTAAACTGTGTCAGCTAACTCTCCCCCAAAGCAGGGCTGGACTCAGTTCTGACGCCAATTGATTTTTGCATCGTTGGGATTGGTCGACAACCTTTTTTGATCAGTTGGTGTATTTAGAGTACAAGGGCAGCAACAATAATGAAAAACTGACAAACTTCTCAAGTGCAGAAGCTTCTAGAAATTAGAGAACAGGAACAACACCAATGACAAACAATGTCAACTACTTTTACTGCTATCACAAGTGATGCATGGCTAGGCAGCAGTGTATGTGGAAATGCTGAGAATGCTGATGCCAATGGTGTAGGTGTGACCACTGGGTCTCCCTGTCCAAAAACAGGACTTAAGGCTATCTGCTCGCTTACTTGTTCCACATAATGAGTAAAAGTAAATGAGGAGTCTGCCTGTAAAACTGCCTAGACTAATTCATGAAATAGTTTTTACTTTATTTCTACATATTTTGTCGATCACAACTTTAAATGATTTTTTTTCATCGCAATAACATGATATATGTATATATATCAGGAGGGGTTGATAGCAGGATAGCAGACGGAGAACAGACAAAGAATATGTAAAAGAACAACGAGTGAGGAGATGAGGCTACACTGTCTGCAGATCAGATACGTGCAGCTCCAGATCCGGAGATACCAGCAGAGAAGATGAACCACAAACTACAGGAGAGAGAAGACACAGAGTTAATGACATTTAGTGGTGGTGTATAACTGTATGGGATAGAGACAGAGGAGAGTAGAGGAGAGGAGCCCAGTGCATCATGGGAATCCCCCAGCAGTCTTAACCTATGGCAGCATAATTAAGAGGCGGCTCAGGCAAAGTCTTCTCCTGACTGTGTTAAGTGCTACAAGATGACATATGTTGTGAATTGCGGTATATAAATAATATTAAATTGAATTTATACCTGAACAGCTCTAACTATAAGCCTGATAATTGAAGGTTCTGCCTCCTATCATAAATTTCAATTTACATTTCAATGTGAGGTCTCAAATAATTAATGCATGGTCTTAAACTTTTACTTAAGCTGAACATTTAAATGAGTAATTTGCATGAATAAATTAACTATTCATGTTTTAATATTTACAATTGTGAACAAATGGTAGCCCTGCGACCTGTCCAGGGTGTCCCCTGCCTTTGCTCTAAGTCAGCCAGGATAGGCTCCAGCCCCCCGCGACCCTATATAATAAGTTCATATGTTGTCAGTGGAACTACTTTCTAACAAAGATGGGCTCCCGGTACCTCTGAAACCTGTCAAATGGAAAATATTTTTAAAAATAGTTATTTCACAACCTGAGGGGAATCATCTGTTTACATGAATACATGCCACTGAAAGTGTTTTCATCTTTATGTTTTTCACTTTGTATTTAGGGCAAAGGATTTTAACCTCTATTCTGTATTCTATAGGGAGCCAGCGAAGAGATGGTAAAATGGGAGAAATATGATTTCTCATGCTAGTTCCTGACAGTCTGACATTTTTGGATCAACTGGTTTTTCAAAGCTATTGGGACATCCTGTTAATAAGAAATAGTCCAGCCTATAGGTAACAAATGCATGGACTAGTTTCTCAGCACTACTTTGAGACAGGATGTTCCTATTATTTATAACATTGCGGATATGAAAAAAGGTTGTTGTAGAGACTTATATCCTGATAAAAATAACTCCAAGGTTCCTCAACAACATACCATGTTCTGTTCAAATGGTTACACATTTATTTGCAACAGCTTTTTAAGGATTTCAGAAATAAAGGTAGGTTGTATACACGTCTGTAATAGGCTAAAGCAGGGTTCTGCTGGAGGGTTCTTCCTAAAAGGGTGTCACCAGGTACTGCTCAAAGGGAATGTTGGGCTTTCTCTCTACAATACTTTGAAGTCTTTACCTTACTAAGTCAGCTGCCCTAAGATTATGTAATGAACTGGTGTTATATAAATAGAATAAAATTCAACTGAATTCCTGTAGTTTGAAATTGAATGAATCAGTAGGATTACTTGACACATCCTTGTTTGGAGCTAACCATTCTTCCTGAATCTATTTCTATGTCATTATCACATGCATCACTGATAACCTCTCTTACATTTTGGTTTGTAGCAATATGCAGCAGATGGAATTCTCGCCAAACTCAGAAGTACCAAAATGAAACTGATCCAAAAAAAGGTGCACTAACACACCTCCTGCCTTCTCTTGTAACTTATGGTTACAACTGCTCAGCACCCCCGCCCAACACCTCCCACTCCATCTCCCTCCTCCACTTATGCTTCACTGTGGATTGCTATTTACTAACCACCTGACAGTTTTCCTTGCACTCTTGGTCCACGCTTTGTGCACGCTTTACATCCCTAGACCTTCCTCTGACGGTTCCCAGATCAGAGAAGACAGCTTCACAATTTGTGTGACATCACAATAGTTGTTCTACTTGTGATTAAATTCTACCACCATCCAGAGGTTACTTAGTGCAATTACATTCTGTCCCATTCAGTTGCCTCTTTTTATTTTCACATGTCATCATGTGGCCAACGTGTCTGTCTTATTTCCAAGGCTCCTCCAGATGCTCTGGTGCATCATGGATCCCAATATCCCAGAATGCTCCGTGCACTGATTTAGTTTAATTTGATGGGGAAAATACTTTAGCGATTTTCTAGCAGCTTCAGTAGAAATCAACTGAATGTCTTCAAGAACCTTAAAGAGAAGTCCACTGATTCCTACTGAAGCCCCTAGGATTACCATGACCTGGATGACAGAGAATCTACGCAGACACTTTAGAGATTCTGTAAATTCTTTACTTACTGGGGTATTTCTTGGAATGGACGATCTAATGTTTTAGTGTGACAGTCACAGAGATGGATGAGGAGAGAATGTTAGGAGGTGAGGTTACACTATCAGTGATCCTGAGCATTGACCTGGATAAAGATGCTAGCCAGCTGTTCAAGTGAGGGATTTGTCCAAGCAGTTACTGAATTGTTACTTATACGTTACAGTGCTAATCTAAAAACTCTCACAGCAACTTTAATTCCAAAGATTTAAAGCTTGTTATTTGTAAATGAAACAGATGTTAGTCCTGCTGTGGCCACAAAAGGACTACGTTCACACACAGCTGGTCTACTTCATTCATATCGAAGAGAAAACTGTAAATACCACACAATTACTGAATTCTACAAGTTCTCTCACATCATCTCACACATCTGATCCTTGAAGGAGGCAGCCTCTGCAAAAAGTTTTGCCAGACACTTTTAACCTTGTTATCTGGTTTTGCTCAGTTTGGAGCTTTTTTTGAATCTCATAGTTCTGTTTGTTTTGTGAGTTGAGAATTTCCAAGTTGTCTAATTTCAGTTGCTGAAATATACAAAATTATGAGTCTTAGTCATTTTCTATGATACTTTAATCACTGATGCTGGAGATTCAAAAAGGGTTCTTGAATGTCAAAGTGCTTCGATATGTTCACATACTTCTTAAAGCAGGGGTGTGGGACAAAGTTAACACACGACTGATATGAGCTGTTATAATGTAAAAAGCCAATCACTTATTGAACTTGTTCTAAACCCCTACTTTAAATGCTTGTGTTCACTCATTGCAGATTGCATTTCAGTAGCATACTCTGTCAAATATGTTTTTATGCATTTCCACACTGCATGTTCTCTCAAACATTGTCTTCTGTGACAAACTAATTACAGAGCCACGGATATCAATCCAACAACCCAAATCCATATGAAATCAGGGAGCCCAATAGTCAAGGTAAATCATTTAAATATACTGTAAATGTGTAGGCACACCTAGTATTCAGCAGTATACAGCTTTTCAAATCAGTCGGAGTAAACCAAATTATAAAACAATGTCAAGGATATTTTTTGGATTGTTTGAAGGAAGAAACCATAAGTTAAAGTAGATTTCTTTGTTATCGCTCTGTTTTATTAATTGGCAAAATGTCTCAGAAAGTGGAGACACATACTAACCAAGTACAGGCTTAGTATTTAAACTTGATATATAAAAAAAAAATACCTACGAGGTGTGTCAGAAAAGTTCAAGGACTGGTTTCGCAAAAGATATATTTCAAGTCCAAACTAAAAATTACAAGTTTTCCCCTTCGAAGTAATCCCCCTGGAGTCTAACCCACTTTCCCAGCCTTCTCTGCCACGCCGCCATGCACTCCTGGAGGGATTCTTCCGGGATCCTCTGCAGTTCTGTCGTCATAACCATCTTGATGTCGTCCACATCTTCAAAACACCTCAGGATCTCTTTGTAGACGTGCTGGTTGATTGTCTGAAGGGGAAACTCGTGGTTTGTAGTTTGGGTTTGAAATATATCTTTTGTGACACCAGTCCTGGAACTTTTCTGACACACCTCAAATATGATTTCACTCAATTATCTACTAATAAAAGTAAAATCTACCATTTTCTTTAAATTCATGACTGTTACCATGTAAACACTTGGAAATAGTCTTGAAAAGAAAAGAAATTAACTTTGTGATGCATTTTTGATTTTGTACTTTTCACTTGCATTGTGCGTGAGGAGGGATCTTTTAATGAGCAGAATCCAAAGAAGAAAGTAATTCAGCCAGTAAAATCTGTTTCACTGTTCCATATGGGTTCAAGACTGAATGCTCATATTAGGTTGATTTGAGAACAATGACACATTACTTGTTTTAGCTATTTCGGTTACAGAACTGTCTGAATTTGGTCACTTGATCCAAGTTCACTGTCAATCACTACTCTTCTAATGTGGCATGGTGTTCTCTTCACCAGAGGCCATGCCAATGGACACAGAGGTATATGAAAGTCCTTATGCAGATCCAGATGAACTGAGGAGTTCCACAGTGGATCGCAACCAGCTGTTTTTGGAGGATGGAGAACTGGGCTCAGGGAACTTTGGCACTGTCATGAAGGGCATTTACAAGATGAGAAAGTATGCTACATCACATAAATTTACATTACTACATACAAACAACACCTCATCTCAATTTTAGTCACCCAGAGTATCATGATTGCATGATTATGGACTGTTGGAAATCGGTGAACTTTACAAACCCCAAATTTGACAACAGTGTCTTTTTTTATATAAATACTCTCTCTCCATTTTCCCTACAGACAAATTCTAATCCAAAAAGCACAGCCTCTATCATAGAGCTCATTAATTAGAACCCAACACAATTGGACCTCGTGTTCTCTAACATAAAGATGATCAGTCATTCTTTCTCTCACACATACAGATCAAACTGGTTTCATTAAAGCAGAAATTACCTATGTACTCTGTATTGATGTATAGATATAATTGCCTTCCTTGCTGACTGATATTCTATCCTAAACCCTTTGTTGTATTACTTCATGTATGTTGTTGATCTGTGTAAAAATGTCTGACTGCTTGCTGTGCATAAACTGAAATGTATTGGCACCTTCATCTATTAGGACAGAGAAGCCAGTGGCAGTCAAAATCCTGAAGAACGATGATAACAACCCATCAGTACGTGAGGAAATGCTGCGAGAAGCCAATGTCATGCAACAGCTGGACAATCCTTACATTGTCCGGATGATTGGTATCTGTGAGGCAGAGAACCTCATGCTTGTCATGGAGCTGGCCGAGCTGGGACCCCTCCATAAGTTCCTGCAGAAACACAAGTATGTACCTGGGCCCTGGTTTTTCTCTCAATTGTGTCATTTTGACATTGTGTCTTTACATTAGCAATAGAAACACAATTATAAGGACTATAATATACTGACCTGCAATGCAAACTGTTTTGAAGGTAAGAAAGTATTGTGAATGACTATGAAGTACGATTTAAAATGAGTTTTAAATTTAAATTCATCATCTATCATAAAGTATGAATTCTCTATCAAGGAAACTAAACATAATTTAATTGAGTTGTCTGTTTCTTTTTTCTTTTTTCTTTTTGCAGCAACGATTTTCATCATAATTTGTTGAGTTCATTGCATCCTGATAAACTGTCTTACTAGCAGACATGTGGTGATTCTGAACCATACAGGCAGCAGAACTGAAAGTTTGTTAGAGTCTAATGATAGCCGTGGTGGGTTGACATTTTAAAAACTGCAGCAGTTTTGTGATAGATATGATTTCTGTTCTAAGGCTGAGGTCAGATCTTCTTCAGCCTTCAATGTTTCATTCCTTCCACAGTCCATGAAGGTGCATGAATAGGTAACTCTAAATGTCTTTAAAGTATGAATGTGAGGGTCTTTTAACATGTATTAGAAGACTGGCATCCTGTGTTTTCTTTGTTTCCCGCTGCTGTTTTAAACCAAAGGCCAACATTTCTTTAATAGCCATTTTCCATTACTTTTGTTTTTAATATTGTAAACATCCTTTAACAGTTCAAGAAGAGAGATGGGTAAAGTTAATATTACTCAGGTAACAAGTAGTTACAGTCAGTTTTTGTTCACAGAGTTTCTGGTTGTAAATGAACTGTGAAGTGGAGCGGGAAGATGCACCCACATGTTTTGGTCTGAGATGGACTAGGAACATACAATGTTTCTGAATGTTGTATACACCATGTTTAAAGTAACTATTTATCATCTACAGACAAACATCCGTCAAGAACATCACAGAGCTGGTCCACCAGGTGGCGATGGGGATGAAGTATCTGGAGGAGCACAACTTTGTCCACAGGGATCTCGCAGCTCGGAATGTGCTCCTGGTCACACAGCACTATGCCAAAATCAGTGACTTCGGCCTCTCCAAAGCTGTCGCCGAGGAGCAAAACTACTACAAGGTAACTGCTGATATGGGTAGTTTGTACGTCTCAAGTGTATTGTAATTGTGGGGTAGTTCATATTCCTTCATACTTAGGCTAAAAGGCGTGAAGGTCGTGCATAAAAGTAAAAAATTGACACAGCATGCATTCATATAAAGCATTGGAATTACTGCAATACAAACCACAGCCATCTGCCTAATTTTGTATCTTAAACTGGAAGAACATATTGCCCAGCATTCAATCTTAGTCATAGTTACAGTGCAGTCTGAAGCAGCAAAATCTCCAGTCTGACATTAAATCAAATGATGTTTTGTGTGTCTCTCTCCTCCAGGCCAAGGGTCATGGAAAGTGGCCAGTAAAATGGTATGCTCCTGAGTGTATAAACTATTTCAAATTCTCATCCAAAAGCGATGTGTGGAGCTTTGGAGTGCTAATGTGGGAGGCCTTCTCCTTTGGCCAAAAACCATACAAGGTATACATAATCACTATTAGTTGTGGTAATGTGAACAAATTGTGCTGATCTGTCGATTGCATGTGTCATGGTCCTCCTGGGATGTGAATGTATGGTTATGTAATGAGTAACCTGATTACTTTTTTCAAGGAGTAAATAAATAATCACTATGTAATGTACCACTGTTCACAGGGAATGAAAGGAAATGATGTCATGCAGATGATTGAAAGTGGAAATCGCATGGACTCCCCATTGAACTGTCCACCAGAGATGTATGACCTAATGAGGACCTGCTGGACATACAAGTAAGTGATATGTTATCTCTAAAGGATCCCTAAGTAATAGCAGGACCAACAACAGGTCAGTTTATGTTAGGAGACCTTGTTTTTGATAACTGCTTACTTTTTTCTGTCTTACAGGGCAGATGAAAGGCCTGGATTCAGTGTTGTTGAGCCAAGACTACGAGACTATTACTATGACATTGCACAGTGATGCTTTAGATGGGAGTTATACGGCTATGCAAATTCTTGGTTGATGAATTAATTAGATAGGAATGGCTGCACAGTGGCTTGGGGGTTAGCACCATCGCCTCACAGCTAGAAGATCCCCGGTTAGGACACTTGGGATCTTTCTGTGTGGAGTTTGTATGTTCTCCCTGTGCAGCGTGGGTCCTCTCCGGGTTCTCTGGCTTCCTCCCACAGTCCAAAGACATGCTGAAATGCTCAGGTTAATTGGCGATTCTAAATTGTCCGTAGATGTGAATGTGAATGTGAGCCCTGTGATAGACTGGTGACCTGTCCA
>NW_007578482.1:91968-142000 GCF_000690725.1 Stegastes partitus
TCTATACACCGCTTAATCCTCATTAGGGTCATGGGGGGCTGGAGCCTATCCCAGCTGACACCCTGGACAGATCACCAGTATCTCACAGGGCTACACTTTGAGACAGACAACCAAGCACACTTAATTGTGTGAATTTAGAATCACCGGTGAACCTGGAGAGAACCCACGCTGCACGGGGAGAACATACAAACTCCATGCAGAAAGATGCCGGGTGTCCTCACCAGGATGCAACCCGGCAACCTTCTTGCTGTGAGGCAACGATGCTAACCACAGCGTCACCTTGCAGCCCCCCAGGAGAACTACAGGTTTTTTTTTGCAGAGTACATAAAAAAGCCTCCGGAAAGACCTGGCCAAGGCAATCAGGTCGACTAATTCCATGCTCTCTGTAGCCGTCTCGCTACCTCCGTGGGTTCCCCCCCAGCACAGACACACGAATCGCCGCCGGTCCACAGTCTTTATTTGCCGTACGGTGCCAAACCCGGCACAAAACAAAGAAACAACACAAAGCGGCCGTGTGTCTGCAGCAGCCCGGCTTCTGCAGCACGTGCTCTCCAGTCGGCGTCTTCTGTCTCCCCAACGCAGGCAGAGATCCTCCTCCTTGGCCTTCTCCCTTCTTCTCCCACCAGCACCCTACTATGTGCACAAGCATATCCACAATTAGCCAGAGCAGCAGCACCTGGACCCATCTACTCACCTGACACTAATCTCCTGAGCTCTGCCCCACACCTCTCTCCCCTGCCCTCTGCCACCAATTACACCCATCTCCACACTCTCTTTTAAGTCACTTCTTAAAACACATTTTTTATCGGAGAGCTTTTCCTGATTTTATTTAAGTTTTTAAGTCTTGTGTTTTTTAGCTCCCTGCTTTATGTGTGTGCTTTCTACTTTTATCAATGATTCTGTGTACTTATTGTATTTGAACTTTTAATTTATTTTTTTGTTTTCTCATCTGTTCTCGTAAATGAGTTGTTTGCTTCCACTTGAAGAGGTGACTGTTTGACCAAGTCATGCTCATCAGACATATGGAAGAGGTGAAATTAGTCATCATGAAGGAGCTGACTCAGCATTACCAATATCCAAGAATGGCACTGGGCAAACTGGACAACCTCGTTCACAAAACTAAAGAGGACAACAAAAACAACAGGAAATAATTTTCTATGAAATATAACAACCTTTAATCACTCACCTAGTTGTGATATTTTCACAAAAATGTACAGCCTTAGTGCAATAGTGCAGAGTATAAAGTGTAGATACATTGTTTAAAAAAAAAAAGACCGGTGCATAATCAGTAACAGTAGCAGAGCAGAAGGCGAAGTTTGGGAAAGCTGCTCCTGCCACACCTCTTCAGGCCCATCCTCCAGTGGAGAAGCATCATTTGGTGCTAAAGCTTGGAAACCTCCTCATCTGCGGTCCTTCTTCAAAGACCAATAGCCCATGATGTCCCTCTTCAGCTAAAGTACTTTTAACAAAAAAACAAAAGAGGTGTTAAAATATTGTTCTACTGTTCGTGTTGTTTAGTTTGTCATTAACACTACGACTTTTTGTCAAGTTGAACAGCAGGTGATGAACTTCATGTAGACCCACAACCCATTACACACAACCATTAAACACTAGCTTGCCTTCCAGCAAGCTGCACAGCTGAATGCTATAAGACCTCACCTACACTTCTTACTGTTACTTGTTCAGTTGCACTATCATAAACTTTCAAACATGCCACAGGAAATGTAAACATTATGAACAAAGTTGTTGATACATTTCAAAAATAGAACTCATGTAACTTCGTCTTACCTTTTTTGGATGAACTGGACTGATGTATATAATACTTCTGTATACAAATTCAAATTCCAAGCAACCTTATCCCCCCCCCCACATTATCTTCATTGAGTTTTCAAAATATTTCCAAAGATATACAGAGATAAGAGTGCTCTCGCATCAAAGGAAACTTCAAGGGCAGCTAAATTATTGTCCAGCGTTCAAATTGTCCTTCCTTACAAGTCACGTATGTATGAGATAACATAGAGCAACACTTGGGTGAAAGTACAAAGTACATGACCTGATTAAATCAAATAAACAAAACAAAACAGAACCATAACCAAAACAATAAAGGTTTCTCTGTTTTATCAAGGGATAGCCCAGATTATTTCACTATTGTGCATGGTTCAAAAATATAAACTCAAATGTACAATTCACACAGAATAAAGAAATCAAGTATCAAAAGAAAGGAAATTATTTTAGGAAACTGCAGAGGACTACTGATGACTACGCCTCCTCCGCCACATTCCTCACATTACTTCCCTAACACCTGTGGGTTTTCCTCCAATCGCAAGGTTGGTGGTTCGATCCCCCGCCCCTCCACAGTCAAAGTGTCCTTGGGCAAGACACTGAACCTGAAGTTGTGCCCAATAGCAGCTCTGTCCCCATTGGTGTATGAAATTGTGTGTAAATGGGTGAATGAGAAACACATTGTAAAGCATGTTGGATAAAAGCGCTATAGAAGTGCAGACCATTTACAATTTACTTAAATCCACACTCTCCTTATATTCCATAAAAAGAACCCATGATACCCAAATGTTTTGAAATACTGATAGTTTCCCCGTTCATAATGTAAGTAATCGTCTCCATAGGTAAAGCTGTAGACATTTCCTTAATCCAGTTCATGAATTTTGGGTTACTGGAGAGTGCTATGACTCTTTTTGCAAGCAGTAAACATAAATCCAGAGCAGGGATTATTTTTCTAGACATATGATGTCTATCAGGATATAAACCTAGAATAAACAGTTAAAGGTCAAGAACTAATGTTATACCTAACATTGTGAGTGTTGGAGTGAGGAGTGTTCACTTGTGCTTTATAGAGTAGAGACAACATCAAACTGAGAACAACTTTGGACTCTACAGGTTGTCTTTCATCATGACTCATCCTTTTAAGCTCTTTATTTCATCAGGCAGACCAACCTAACGGACCAATTGCCATCTGATCTTCCGGAAACTCCGAGACCACAAATAAAGTGAGAAACTTATGAGCCTTTGTTCATGACTTTTGTAACATATGGAGTTTTCAGAACTGAGTTCATTTGAGATTATTACTTTATTGGTACCTTGTTGATATCAATAATATATGTCTTATCCAATAATGACTCATAGCCTGTCAACAGTTCTAATCTTGTGTTACCTCATTGTGCAGTTTCAGTTCATCCATACTTTAAAAGGAAAAACAGCATATGTCCATCTACTTTGGATTGTATCTCTCCAGATTTCTTCCACAACAGCTAAAACAATGCACATACCTCACTACTACTCTGCACTGAAAACAAGATTTGCTGTACTTCAGTTTTACAATATTCGAAGCCGTTACCTGCAGTATAATACAGTTTCATTCACAATTGATTGGAATTTGAGAACCAAAACCACCTGTTGAGAAACCGTTAAAACACAAACAGTCCTTGTGCGTTGCCAAGGAGGAAGAGCCGCATCTCCCAGACTGTCCTGTGGTGACAAAAACGGTTCCCAAAAAAAAAGGTAAAGAAAAACTCTAATTCTATGAAGGCATGGTTACAGTTACACTCTCGGTTTCCCATGAGAAACGGCTGGGGTGCAGGCCTCCAGCATTGGGGAACCGGTCTTTCTTTACGCAATTCAGACTTGTGGTGGGATTCCCCCCGGCTTAGAGTTGGGACATCTGCCGGAAGGAGGCCAGCCACAGTGGGGATGTTCAGTCTGATGTCAGGCTCTGTGCAGCAGCAACATGAAGCCACAGGGCAGATCTGCGTGCAACTGCTGGCCAGGGCCTCAACAGTCTATTCACAGGCTCACACACATATAGACCTTCTACTTACTTATATATTCTCATGATAACCTTGGGTCTACCGTCAACAACATGGCTGCAACCTCTCTGATCTCCCACCAGCGAGCAGGCTTACAGCGTATCACCATCTTTCATTCTATTATCACAATGAACAAGTCGATTGATCTTTAGTTCAGCCTCGAGGTTACAGTACAAAACTCGAAACAGAAAAGAGACAAGCTTACACCAGAGCTTCTTCCCTCTGAACTTAATCTTGAGGAAAACCTTGGTGAAGAAGGGAGAGGTGGGGCACCATAGCATTGTGTCGTTTTGATCAGGGGTCAACATGGAAGAGTCATCAGAAATAGACCCTACCTGTCACCTCACATCACAAAAGACACTATTAAAAGTCTGCAAATCCAAGTCTGAATAAACCAGAGTATTAAAAACAGGTAAAGTTAAAACTTATGAGAGGTTGGCTTCTACAACAGGACCATAATCCAAAAAGATCTCAACATCAACCATCAACTGCTTGAGGAAACACAAGCTGAAGCTTCTGTTTTGACTCTCACAGACCCCTGATTTGAACATCATAAAAAAAATGGTGACTGGATCTTTAACAGGGTAGCGTGGCTGAAAAGTATTTTAATGTTTAAAGAAAGCCCTATTTATAATGCGTAGCGCTGATTACTGAAGGTGCTTATTCTTTACAAAACAATCGTCCAAAGAAATACGGACACACACATAAATACAGAAACATGGCAAACGGCTTGCAAAGACTTTTACATTGTCTCCTGGCCTGCATTTTTAAAGTGAGAGTTTTACATTATGTTTTTTATGTGTGTATATCTGATTAAAATAGGTAGACTGAGGTTTGATTTAGAGGTGTAAAGATTTACTGATATGAACCAGAAATCGATTTTAATAATATGAATACATTGATCTGCGGGCCTCTGGATCCATCTATTTCTACTGTGGAGCGGTCGATGTCCGGCTGTAAAGTTATGAATCGTTTGATTAGAACTCTGCTACTAAACATGGCCGCTCTGGTCTCACAAGACTTCCGCTGTGACGTATTACAAGAGAAACGTTCGCCTAACGTGTTTGCTAGCAACAACAACACAACAGCATGGCCGACAGCACCAGTGTTCCAGGTCAACTGGCGATGCTTGCTGTATTTACACTCCAGATGTTCTGTTTGCAGCTTCATCACTACCAGACCTGCAGGTGTGTGAAGATGAAGATACTACATGAAGAAGACCTCGCCAAAAAAAAACCACACAAGTTCAGTGAGATGATTTCAGAACTATGTAGTCCAGCAGTAAAAATACGAGTTTGGCGTTTCTACGCATTTGGCGGCGATCAGCTTGATTAGGATCCCTTTCATTCCTATTGATCCTTTCCATTCTGTCAGGTGCTTAACACCTGGTGGTTATTCAGGAAACTCGCCCGATCAACTGCTGATAGTCACAACGTTACACAGACACACGTTGTCTGTTTAAAAATGACAGATAAAACTAAATATTGTCTCACCAAGCAAAACCCACAACACAGAAGCACATTGTGTTGTGTTGTGTTGTGTTGTGTGTTAAGTCTGCACTTTCAGATTTAGAGATCCAGAGCAGAACGTGAAGCTTAGCTCGGATTTGTTCACCAAAACACACACACAGCAGCTTCCCACCACAACAACACAAAGCATAGTTTGGTTTGATAAAATCATCAGAACAAACTGAGTGGAATGTTTTCAGTTTGCAAAGTTTATGCATTGCAGTATACTGAAGGGGTTAATGTTAATATTTTCTCTTATTTACAGCAACAGTCTGTCTTGTCTGTGTGTATTCAAAAAATAAACACAATGACATTGTTCTGACCTGATATATTTTTCTTTAATTATTTTTAACCACACAAATAGAGCTGTATCACATGGCATCGTAATGTGTTAAAATGTATTGTATCATAACCCACGTATCTAGATTCGTATCGGATCGCCTCTTAAGGTAGAGATGTACACCCCAGTCTGATTATTACACCTTCAGATTTTGTTCCCCGAATGTCACTCCAATACCATTTAAAATGCAAGTACAGTACTCCGTTACTGTTTGGATCAGCTTCTACCTGTACTTCAGCTCACAGCATTTGATCTCATAATCAGTCCTCAGTTATAAAATATATAGGTATAAACATGAATATGCAGCATCTTCGACAGACACAATTCCTTGCGAAAAGATCCCGTGCACTTACAAAATTACAAGCATAATAAGACAGAAACATTTCTGTGACAGCATTTTTATTTAGCTGTGTGACATGGCCTCAGTTCACTTACTGATTCATTCAACAGTTTCACAAAAGCCGTTTGAGTCTTGATACTGGCTTACAAAAGCATCAGTGAAGACTACAACACATCATACAGAAGAAAAGGCAACTCAGAGAAATGTAATTCAAATGACTCACAACAATGGCCTCTGCTATCTGTGTGGATACAGCTTGACTGGCTCATATTTTGAAAAGCATAAAGTTTCTGAAGTCCTGTAAGATCACATTTTCTTTTTTTTTTTGAAGTGCATGAGTTTGGAGCTTTCTGATTAAATGTAATGATCTGTATTAGTGGTGAGTCTTTTAGCATGAGCAAATTAACCATCAAGTGCCAACTGAACGAGCACTATCCACTGTTGAAAGCTGTACAGTGTGGTTGAACGCTCTGGGGAAATGATGGTACGATAACTTATTTGAGTTATTTGTCAGAGCTTGTTTTCTAAAGTTGTCTTTCTTAAGATCATGGCTTCACCGTATGTCAGTAAAAATTAAATGATGTAATTCAAAGGATAATCTACATTTTTAGAGTGTTTTTGAGGTCAGCCTCACTGAACATATACACTTGATTTTTTTGCAAATATATTTATTGATAACACTTCCAACAGATGTGTAAAAAGAGTTATTCAAACCCCCAAATCTACACACCTTTCCAACTGCACTGCAGACAAATGTAGCTATGGAAAAAAAAACATACTAATTCTTCTTCCAACGCAGTCACCCAAAAATTGTGTTAAGATTTCATGCACATACCTCTCGTGACTTCTGAACACAGGAGCACATTTCCATTAAAATGTTTAAAAAAGCAATAAACCTTTTGATGCATCATCCATATACAGGATTCACAGAGCTTTATAGAAATTTCAATAACTCTAGGATTGGCTCATGACTGAAGGAGGCTTTTGTTAGTGACTATCAGATAGCATTAACCATTTGAAAGAATTAGTGTTTTGGATTTTGTTGATGTTTACATATTTTAGGCAGTGGCCAGTGCTTGGTTAGTTTGCTTGGCTTCTGCAAATCCTAAAGCAGTTAGTTAGCACACCCATCAAGTACTTTACACTTCGTCAATGGCAAAAACACCAGCCACGATGAACCCCAATGTCCTGCTGTTAAACAGACGTCCTCTGGGTACTGTACAGGTTAATGTGTTATTGTGTACAGTTTCACCCATAAATATGTTGGAAGCAGAGGAACAGTAGAAGACCTGAAGGCAGAACTTTGATTGTTTTAAGGAATGATTATGACCTCACTCCCCCTTGTAGTGAGGACGTCTCTTCTCCTTGAAGGCAGCCAAACCTTCCAGTCGATCTTTAGTTGGTATCACCTTAAAAAACAACACAAGTATATGAGTACCAAAACAAGATGCACCTCTTTATCAGAAGTCTGTACCAAGTCAATGTTTACTCTCTCCATTAACCCATTTTTTGAGGCAGGCCTACGCTGAGGTGTTGAATTAACAACACCTGTAAAANTATAGACTTCAACAAGGGTATTTTTTTTCTATCTTTTAATCATGTAGACTATGATTATGCAATAACATCCTTTTTTTTCCCCCTTCCTGAATGTAAGCAATATGAAGGTCGTTATAAACAGATCAGAGCAAATATTTATGTTATCTGTAAACATTCAAACTATACCATTTAATAATTTGGTAGTTTCATGTTGTAAGTGTATTACACAGTATATATTAAAGCTACGCAATTGCAATGCATTGAATACATTAAAGTTGGACTTAAAATTCAGAATGAACAAAGGTCTCAATTTATATAAACGTCCTAATTTTTTCTTGTTTTTTCCTACTGTCAGCTAGAATTCCCACAAAAAAACACAGTTGAACAATAAATATAAGAGTCATACTGGGTTGGACATTGCCTACGTCATCAGGTGTTGGGGAACCAGCGCAGGCTGATGAGAAGTGGACAACTGAAACAATACATTAATGGACTAGAGCAGAGAATATGGAAGTATTGGAATGCTACTATACAAGCAATCTCAATGATAGGAAGTATATGCCTTCGAAACTCACTTGATATCTATGCTAATGTAGAAACTTCTAGCTCAGTGTTCCAATGTCCACAAACACAAACTGCTATCGCAACTGAAGATTGACGAGGTACAACAAAGATGCTACAGCACGGGGGAGCCAGGATGACAGGTCATGTGATCATCATCCTCATTCTTGGGTACTTTGCTACCAAGCCACAACAATTACAAGCCCATATAACCTTAACAAGAGGGTAGTTGACCTGAGACCGAAGGTCATAACTAAGCTAAATATCTGTAACTACCATTTGCCAAGGTTAGGTAAAGAGTACAAATAGAAAGTCTTTAAGAAGACATGACCATCACTGAGACCAATAGGCTGATGTACGCAACAGTAATCCTACTGATTTTTGGCTACACGATGAACATCATAAGCCATAAGAAGTAGTTTTCCCATGGAGAAGGTGACTGGAGGCCAAGATCAGGGCAACAAGGAGGTAAGTTGGCCAGAACTATAAAAAGGTGTTATGAAGAAAGGACTACCAAGGAAACACTACAAGCTGTTCATTCCTGAGGCACTGGAGACTGCCAAACAAAGGCTCACAGCCCTGGCAACCCATCTGAAGAGGTACACTAGAGAAGTAGAAGGCAGAAGGATAAATAGGATGTTTTTCACTGAACCATCACAAGAATACTCTCAGTGGGAGAGAAATGATATGAGATTAGACCCATCCAGGGCTGAGATTTACCAGAACTGGAAAAAGTATATGGGAGAAGGAGGCTTGCATAACACCAATGCTCAGTTTTGATGGACCTGAGAGAAGACCACCAATCTCCCAGAACAAGACCCAGTGATCATAATGATAGCACACATCCAGGAAAGAGTGTCAAGAATGAAAAGCTGGACAGCACCAGGCCCACACCTACTGGCTAAAGAAGCTAACTGCACTCCATGGATGACAAGCAGCATGAATGAACCAACTGCTAATGGATGGAACCCACCTAGAGTGGTAAACCCAAGGCCAGACTGTCCTGATAATGACGGATCCCCAGAAGGGAGGGACTCAATGTCATACACATGGCTTCTGAAGTGCTTGTAGCTATACAACGTCAACAGGATGCTAAGGGCCTTGATCAAGAATTCAATGGGACTGTGAAAACAACACTAGAGATTAGCATCAAGTGCAGAATATACCAAGGAGATGCTCTGTCCTCCCTGCTGTTCTACATAGGCCAGAAACATCTAAGTCAGATCATCACAAAGAGTGGATTTGGATATTGATTGTACAGAAAAACAACCACAAGCCTCCTCCTCTACATGGATGACATCAAGCTGTATGCCAGAAATGAGTAAGACATCAACTAACTGATCCAAATCACCAGGATCTACACCAATGGCATTGGAATGTCATTCGGATTGGACAAGTGTGGTCAGATGATATCCTAGAGGGACAAGATGATCACCAGTGGAGGGGTTGAACTGCCAGGAGGCAATGTAGCAGATGTTCAGGACACCCTTGATGTTCATACTTTGTACAACCCCCTTTTGCCAACAATTCATTTGAGTTGAGTTGAAGGTTACATTTTTCTACAATTTTCAGTGTGAGAGTATGCTTCTGCAAAAAAAATTGAATTTATTTTAAGGCTTTTAACACATCTTAACCAGGGGTGCCAATAATTATGGAGGGTGCTTTATGTATTGTATGTATATTGTGATATCAATAAAATTTTGAGAAGATACACACCTAATCAAGAATAAATCACATTGTCACAATCATTTCATAAGAGGAGGTAAAAAAAAAAAAAGTATTCCAACTTTATGGCCAACAGTGTAGTTGCTATAATGTTCTTACTCGTGCTTCCCAAAATAAACATTTGAACAAAAATTGAAACTTAGCAGAACACTGAGGAATGTTTGAATACTTAAATTTACAGAAAATCAACTCTTTGCAGTTAAAAAAAAAACTGCATTCTGCATACTTGACAGTCAAGTGATGCAGAGTTTTTAGGTCACACCACATCATGAATGGTACAAGAGGAAACAGTTTTTGGTCTTTGAAACACACAGGAACATGTTACACTTAATGCACTTGACAACTGTTTTCCCCTTGCATCCCTATCTTCCTCCCTTAGTCTTCTGCTCCCGGATGTATTGCAAATGGAAGTCAGTAAGTCCTGGTGTCCACTACAAAGGACATGAAATAAAAACTGTGTTTTGAAAGTTTTAAAATTATTGTGACTTTTAAAAGATCTTACTAAATGGAAGTCTGGACTTTTATTTTAAAGAAACAGCTAAATTTTTAGCAACAGAGTCATGATATCTGGGAAAAAAAATAAAAAAAGAATGATTTATCTCTCTTGTTGGCATAAAATGTGGCAACTGAAATTCTCGTCATTTTGAAAAGACAGTGCATGTGCTGTGTTGGCTCCACACCCACAACTGGGCCATCAAATGAGAGCCTACAGTGTCCTATTTAAGGGACAATATGATTTAGATAGATTCTATAAATTATGCTTGACTTAGAGATCTCAGACTCATGTCCGCCCCCCCAATGATACACACAGGAGTTAGTACTTGATTGCATAACCATTGTTTCTGATGACTGCAGCCATGCGTCTTGGCATGCTCTCCACCAGCTTCTGACATTGTTCTGCTGTCACAGCAGCCCATTCCTGTTGCACACATTCAAACGAATTTGCTTTGTTTTGGGGCTTGTTGTTCTCCATTTTGCATTTGATGATTTTCCACAGATTTTCAATTGGATTTGGATCTGGTGATTGAGCAGGCCAAGGCATGGTTCTGATGTTCTGGTTCTCCATCCAGGCTTTAACTGACCTTGCCATGTGGCAAGGGGCATTGTCTTGTTGGAAAATCCAGTCATTCGAGGCAGGAAAGAGTTTTCCAGCTGATGGAAGAAGACTGTTTTCAAGAGTAGCCCTGTACATGACCTGGTTCATTGGCCCTTCATATAATTGCATTTGCCCTGTTCCACCCATACTGAAACAACCCCAGATCGTCACTGATCCACCCCCATGTTTACTGTAGGGGCAAGACAGTCTGGTTTGTAGGCTTCTCCAGGCTTCCTCCTAACCAGTAAGTTGGCTGGAGTGGGCATCAACTGAAAATTGGATTCATCACTGAAGAGAACCTCCATGTATACATATACACACAGCTACATATACACCCACACATGCACACACATGCACACAGATACACACGCGTGTACACACACACTCTCGCCAGTGATTGTAGGGAGACATGGCATGGCACTGAGGATTGTGGGAAACGCTACCATTGGGGCCGTCCACACCGGGAGGAATCGCAGGCCATGACCGCTGGGGGCACCGGCACCCGGACCCCGACACACAAAGTGACCCCCACATCAAGGTGGGGAGCCCCCCATCCAGCCGCGCCGAAGGTACCCACGGACAGCACCTCCAGCAGCAGAATTTTGTAGAATTAAAGTGAATATTTACTTTTTCCACAGTAAGAAGATTGCAATGAAAATGTGTTGAGTCCAAATGTGAACATGGAGGTGAATGGAAAACCTGCAAACTTTTTTCACACAGACATCTTGATTTTTGTGGTAGGGACTTAATGGGGGCATTTCAATCAGGAGAGGCCCTGCATTTGTGCATGCAAGTTGATGGCTCACTGAAACACTTCATGGAACTATTCATCATCAATTCCACCCAAGCCTTTGTTACTGTGACAAGTCAAAATATCTGCCATGTAAATGATCTATTGAACTTTCTTCAGTTTCTTTTGATGAGTTGTGAAAAACTTCTATATCAGCAGGTGGCAGCAGAATCCAAGTGATGTCTAACTGAAGCCCTGTAAAGAATTTTTAATGTGGGCCAAAGTCTTTTTACATTTTTTTTATAGTGTGTTCACTACCATGGCCTCAGGTCTGTTTTTGGTTGGAACCCTACCTTATTCTATAGACAGATTCTTTATAGAGAGTTTTGGTACTTTTGTTGCATGGCCTTCTCTTACTTTCAGTCTGAAGAAAAAAAAAATGGTACTGAATATCACTATCTGCAGGTCAGAAGTGGAGTTCAGCAGGGCCATCTCCTGGACACAACCATGTTCAGCACTGCTGTTGACGAGGTAATGAAGCACACTCTTGCCTGTGAGGGCAGCTGTTATTCTCTCCCAACAAGTCCTCCAACTCAAACGACCACATAGGTTGTTGGTTCATGCCCCAAAATATGACCCCTGAGAGCGTATTCAGCGACAGCTCCTCCAGCGGTGACAGGAGGAACACCACATATTTTTAGCTACTACACATTGTGGCACTGTGAATGCATTTTGGTTCATATTGGATGAGCAAGTCAAGGAAAGTAGTGACTAAAAATGGATTAATTATTTGATGACTGTAGAATATGCTGTCACCGTATTTGTGTAATGATGTTTCGTTGAGTATAGGTTGGTATCGTACAAGATTGTGCTGTTTATTTTAAGTTTACCATGAAATAACGTTGTATGACATAATCCATTCATCCATTATCTATCCATTTCTATACACCGCTTAATCCTCATTAGGGTCATGGGGGGCTGGAGCCTATCCCAGCTGACACCCTGGACAGATCACCAGTATCTCACAGGGCTACACTTTGAGACAGACAACCAAGCACACTTAATTGTGTGAATTTAGAATCACCGGTGAACCTGGAGAGAACCCACGCTGCACGGGGAGAACATACAAACTCCATGCAGAAAGATGCCGGGTGTCCTCACCAGGATGCAACCCGGCAACCTTCTTGCTGTGAGGCAACGATGCTAACCACAGCGTCACCTTGCAGCCCCCCAGGAGAACTACAGGTTTTTTTTTGCAGAGTACATAAAAAAGCCTCCGGAAAGACCTGGCCAAGGCAATCAGGTCGACTAATTCCATGCTCTCTGTAGCCGTCTCGCTACCTCCGTGGGTTCCCCCCCAGCACAGACACACGAATCGCCGCCGGTCCACAGTCTTTATTTGCCGTACGGTGCCAAACCCGGCACAAAACAAAGAAACAACACAAAGCGGCCGTGTGTCTGCAGCAGCCCGGCTTCTGCAGCACGTGCTCTCCAGTCGGCGTCTTCTGTCTCCCCAACGCAGGCAGAGATCCTCCTCCTTGGCCTTCTCCCTTCTTCTCCCACCAGCACCCTACTATGTGCACAAGCATATCCACAATTAGCCAGAGCAGCAGCACCTGGACCCATCAACTCACCTGACACTAATCTCCTGAGCTCTGCCCCACACCTCTCTCCCCTGCCCTCTGCCACCAATTACACCCATCTCCACACTCTCTTTTAAGTCACTTCTTAAAACACATTTTTTATCGGAGAGCTTTTCCTGATTTTATTTAAGTTTTTAAGTCTTGTGTTTTTTAGCTCCCTGCTTTATGTGTGTGCTTTCTACTTTTATCAATGATTCTGTGTACTTATTGTATTTGAACTTTTAATTTATTTTTTTGTTTTCTCATCTGTTCTCGTAAATGAGTTGTTTGCTTCCACTTGAAGAGGTGACTGACCAAGTCGTGCACATCAGATGTATGGAAGAGGTGAAATTCATCATCATGAAGGAGATGACTCAGCATTACCAATATCTAAGAATGGCATTGGGCAAACTGGGCAACCTCCTTCACAAAACTAAAGAGGACATCAAAAAACACTGGAAATAATTTTCTATGAAATATAACAACCTTTAATCACTCACCTAGTTGTGATATTTTCACAAAAATGTACAGCCTTAGTGCAATAGTGCAGAGTATAAAGTGTAGATACATTGTTTAAAAAAAAAAAGACCGGTGCATAATCAGTAACAGTAGCAGAGCAGAAGGCGAAGTTTGGGAAAGCTGCTCCTGCCACACCTCTTCAGGCCCATCCTCCAGTGGAGAAGCATCATTTGGTGCTAAAGCTTGGAAACCTCCTCATCTGCGGTCCTTCTTCAAAGACCAATAGCCCATGATGTCCCTCTTCAGCTAAAGTACTTTTAACAAAAAAACAAAAGAGGTGTTAAAATATTGTTCTACTGTTCGTGTTGTTTAGTTTGTCATTAACACTACGACTTTTTGTCAAGTTGAACAGCAGGTGATGAACTTCATGTAGACCCACAACCCATTACACACAACCATTAAACACTAGCTTGCCTTCCAGCAAGCTGCACAGCTGAATGCTATAAGACCTCACCTACACTTCTTACTGTTACTTGTTCAGTTGCACTATCATAAACTTTCAAACATGCCACAGGAAATGTAAACATTATGAACAAAGTTGTTGATACATTTCAAAAATAGAAAACTCATGTAACTTCGTCTTACCTTTTTTGGATGAACTGGACTGATGTATATAATACTTCTGTATACAAATTCAAATTCCAAGNCACCTGTAAAATGCAGTTCCAATGCCTCCTGTGTTCAGGGCGCTACTATAAATCAAGTTTGATATAGCCAGGCTTTCTTTGTGTAAGCAAACAACAAAACTTTGATCTTGATCTGTGGCGTATGATCAAAGCTAAAGGTAACATTTGTCACATTCGCCTCACACAGGCGAACACTAAGGATTTTCCTATTGTAGTGGGGACATAGCCATTGACTTGTCCAGGGTGTCCCCTGCCTTCGCCCTGAGTCGGCTGAGATAGGCTCCAGTCCCAGTTGCCATTGTTTTACAGTCACGTCCCTAAATATGTGGACATTGACACAGTTTTCAGCATTTCAGCTCTGTACACCACCACAATGGATTTGAAACAAAATGATCAAGATGTGCTTTAAGTGCAGACTTTCAGCTTCAATTTGAGGGTATTTACATCCCAACAAGGTGGATGGTGTAGGAGTTACAACACATTTTATATGTGCCGTCCAATTTTTAAAGGGAACAAACAGATAGTAAAAGGGTAATCTCAGCATAGCAATGGTATGAGAAACCATGGGCGTGGACTATTGCACCAAGTGAGGCTGTGTATATTGAGAAGAGGAGGGGACCGAGCACTGAACCTTGAGGAACCTCTGTGGATAGGCTCTGAGGTTCAGACACTCCTCCCCTCAAGATACTCTGAAATATCTCCCTGAGAGATAGAACATGAACCAGCGGAGGGTAGATCCTGAGATGCCAAGCTCAGTGAGTGTGCAGAGGAGGATTTGATGGCTAACCAATGAAAGGCAGCTGACAGATGTAACAGCAATAGAGCGCAAGACTGTCAGCAACTCTAGCAGAACACAGTGATTCTGTTACACATAGGAGAGCAGTCTCGGAGAGTGACTGTTTAAAACCAGACTGATTCAGGTCATATTTCATTCAGCTGTGTAAAGAGGTGACTTGCTCAAATACGCACCTGGGCATAGCATGCCTCTTCAATTGCCAGACCCGTAGCTAAATCCACCTGCAAGAGAATGTGGTATCTTTCAGTGAAAGTTCACAATGCAGCAGAAAATGTCTAGATTTTGCATGTGACTCTGTTTTTGTGTTTTCCAACTTTTAGCTTTATTTCATAGGGTTTACAAAAAATATTGTTTAGGAATCATTTCTTAACTATTAAGACTTTTTTTTTTTTCACAAAATTCCCCTGCTTTAATAACACTTACATTGACCTGCTAGCTCATATTTATTACATCAAATCAAGAAGTGGCAACAAGTAGCACAGAAACACATTTGAAAAAATTCAGGCATCAAGAATGGAACTGGGGACCATGCATAGTCTTGGTGGATCCCTGAACACTTGTCTTTCTTGTGGTTACTCTGAGGGCAGGTGGCATATGGGTCATTTTGCCTCAATTCACCAAGTGCCCCACGCCTGACCATCTTCAATGTGACATTTTTTTTTTTTCTCTAGGTGGACTCGCCTTTCCAGTTCAGTGGCACAGGCTCTCTCAGGGAGGCTGAGCATTTTTTTTCCCTATGTTGTCAGAACAATCTCTCCAGGCCCCCTCTCTTAAATACAGGGACCAACACTTTAGTTTGGCAGACCTTGGATGCTCTTCCTGACCTCTATGCAACAAAAATGTCTACGAAGACAGTTTGTGCCTCTTCTCATCAATGCAAAGCTGATCTAGCCTTTACTGGCTGGATATCAGCTATGAGTTAGGCTAGAGTAAAGACCCTTAACCTAAAACCAGAGATCTTCCTGCCACATTTGGCTCCTTACATTAATAACTTAATGGAAGAGTTGGGTCTCTGACAACACTATAGATGAACTTATCAGAGTGAGGGGTCTATGAGAATGATCATTCGTGAACTCTGCATCAATTTGTTTCTGTTGGGAAAAGCATGTGTGTCAGTCTGTATTTGTGTCGTACTATTTTGTGTGCCATGACTCATACGTCACACTGCACGTGTTAAATATAAACGTATGACCTGTATATTCTCGTCACATTCTGTCGCATTGTGACTTGAATTTTAAGGTACTGTATACGGTTTGTTGCCATGAAAACTGTTCTGCTCATCTAACAGAGATCATAAAACACACTGTTACGTTATAATAACACCAAGAACAGGTGATGCAGCTGCACAATACATCATATTTACTTGATGTTACTTTAAACTGAGGTAGGAATGTCTCATTTTGTTAAAGAACTGTTGCCTCGACTTTGACTTTGAAGACTTACCTCTATCCCCTGGTTGACAGCCAATTTTGCCATCCTTATTGCAATTGGACCCTGTGGAGCAAAAAAATCAAAGAGTGACTCTCTTTTCATCTGTTACAAGGTTAAAATGAGAAAAAGCTGCTATGTACTCATGCCTTTCATTGCTAAATCAAATGCAGTTTTCGTTAATTGTACATTTGTCCTGATGGAAAGGTCAGCCTTTAAGTGAGGTGGTTTCGTTACCTGAGGGTTGATCTCACGGGCAAGTTCTAAAGCCCGTAGGTAGGCAGCATCGCCACTTTTATTCTGTTCCACAGAATGACTGACAAGTTTCAGGCGGTAAGCCTCTGTTCCATCCACTACCCGGGCAGCAAAAATGAGCTCCTTAGCAAGAGACACACCAATCACCCTAGGGAGACGCTGTGTGCCACCTACATAGGAGAAATGAGAAACCTGAATAAAACATTCAAGGGAAATGCCATGAACATGCCAAAAGAAGCCTGTGACTGTGGTTGTCAACTCAACTACAACGGCAATCCAATTTCCATATTTCTGAACAACACAACCAAGGACACTATAGTCAGAGTGACTCTTACAGAGGATTTTGGAATAGAGCTCAGGAAGGTCATGGGTTCATTAGGAAACAATAAAGTGCACTTCATGGATGCTAACAAGGCCACGGGCTATGTAAGGAAAAAGATCATCCCAACAACTAAGACAAACTTTTGAATGACTGTATCCTTATTTTGCAGGGTGTTGTGCCCAGAAGGCATTGGACTGAGTATCCTCGCAGTGCTTAATAATATATATATATTTTTTTTAAGTTTAAAAAGTGATAAAAAGGTTAAAAAGACATAAAAAACAGAATTACTCAGTGAGCCGACTAGTCAACCACACGAGTACTGACCCGGAAGCTCAAGCACATCTTTTCCTCTTCCTGTTATCTCTCACATTCACTAACTTGCCACTCTTTGCCAAGTTGAATGGATAAAACGTTTGTTTTAAACAGGCTTTGCGGTCTCCATGGGCTCACCCTGACTGTTGACTATACGGGAAAAAATGCCACATTTTGCTTCGTACATCTACTGTTTGGACAATCAATGGACGCTTCTTGTTTTGTTACTTTGACAACTGCAGTGTTCTTAGAATAAAAGAAAAAAAACAACTGGCCACCCACTATGCCTGCAGGGAGTGGAAGCAAAGCACTGAACATCCACATACTGCCCCACTGTCACAGCAAGCCAACTTACAGAAAATATGACTTCTATTAAAATATGGTTGTTTTTTTGGTACTAATGGTAATGAAATAAATTATAGTATTGAATCTAACAGGAGGGTATTGCAAAACTTTGTTGTTTTGGTATACCATGCAAAATGCATACATATGCTGTATTTTAATCCGCAAGTGGTGATATCAGTATTGAACTACAAGCATAGCTTATTAGAATTGACAATAACATAATGGAACTGACAAAAAAATTGGAAAACATAAATTTTCATTGTATGCAGATGATGTACGTCTATCTCTAGCTAAACCGTCCACAACAATCCCACACGTAATGGCTCTTGTGTCTATACAAGTTATAAAGGAAAAAGGCAAAACAATGGCCATGGATATAGATGGTAGACTTCCACAGCAGATACAGTTCAACAAATGGTGTTAAATGGCCTATTGATGGAATTAAATATTGTGTTATTCAAATCACCTCGACACTAGAAAATGCCTGTGAAGCAAATTGCAGAAGCCTAATACAAAATAATAGTGACGATCTGGATCAGTGGTTAGCGACACACAAACACACACATTCTCATACATCAATGCATTCTTAATGAATTCTTAAGCTTTGCTGTATCTACACACTAGATTTGTCTAGACAATGCAAAAATGAAAATAAGAAATTTTAAAATAAAAAAAAGAAATCCAGCCTTACCGCCTCCAGGAATAATTGCGAGTCTAGTCTCAACAAGTCCCATTTTCGCTGTATTTGCTAGAGAGATCAAAGGCCAGAATTACTACTTACATATAAGCAGTACTAATAGTAGCAATGTATTTAAGCTACAATAAAGAGACCTAAAGTACATTAATTAACAAGTTAAAATGCAGCAGTTTCTGTCTTGTGGGTTGCAAAATATTTTCATCCTCAAAATGGAGAATCCTATTCTTAAAAGGGTTTGAATCATTTAATAATAAATAAAAAGTAACATTACAAGGCATACATTTGGCACAGTCTCCAAAAAATTGCAGTTGAGAACTTCTGTTGTGCTAATAAACAATAACAGTGTTTTGTGCATATATAGAAGACAAACGTATCTTAACCTTAAAGTTAGGTTAACTGAGTCTTACAGGAAATTCTGATGTCACAAGCAAGGGCCATTTCCAGGCCTCCTCCTAAGGCAGCTCCATCAATAGCAGCAATTGTTGGTACTGGCAGGTTACCTATGAAAAAGAAAACATGGTACCAATCACGAGGCATACACTGTATTTATACAGTGCTTACACATAGAACAAACTACATCAGCCCATAAAACAGAGCCGTCCAATTTTATTTGCTACATATGAGGTTTCACCTGCATCTTGTCATATTAGGATGACGTAGAGAAATCATAAAATTAGTCTGAGACATTCGGTAACCCTAACTCTCTCCAGGGTTTCATCCAAGCATATTTGTGTCACCCTAAAACTCACACATAATCAACTGTGATGTGTCCCAAGCTTTGGTCAGGTAAGAAGATATAAACAATACCAAGATAAGAAGCAGAAGCATTGTGACTGTCACAGTATCAGTGCAATAATCTTTAGAAAACAAAATCTAATTCTGCTGTCTTGACTCTTGCTGATTTGTGTCATTACTTAAAGTTTCATTTTTTCCCCCCCATTTCATTGTCATTATCATACAATTATCTAAAAAAGTGTTGCATGAACATGCATCACTGTCTAAAGTGTGGAGCACCTCCAAGTAGATGTACCAACTGATTTCTAATTCATAGTCCATAATTCACAATAATAATAATAATAGTAATAATTCACAGTATTTACCCAGCTCTGTGATGAGGCCTCTTGCTTTTGATACAAACGCACCCACTTCACTCTTTTCCATTTTGGCTCTCTCCTTCAGGTCTGCACCTGCACAGAGAGACAAACCAGCAACATCAAGCCACAGGTCAGTAGCTTTCTGAAATATATTGCAGAGGAGCTCAGCATAGGCCATCAATGGAGCTTTGATACGGTTTCTGAATTTAAGCTAAACACAGTTCTCTCCATTAATCTGCTGAGTGCTACAAGGTCAAGATCTCAATATGACATATACACAAAATTATGCATGAACATATATACAACTGAAGAATGAGAACATAACAGGCAAACACTTCATAAATAGCAAATTCCAATAGAGAAACACCACTCCAGTGCAATGAACAACAATAGTATACCTGCACAGAAGATACCAGGAACCAAACTGCAAATGATGACACTGCGCACTTTGTTATTCTTCTTGATGTCCTCCACAGCGTCAAACATCTGAAAGACAAGATGAGACAACACACATTGCTCATAATGCATTATAACATGAATGTAGAACTTCTCTAAGATTACATAACAATAAAAAAAAAACAGTATAATTCAAGACTAACACAGACATTATGAGAGATCAGAAAAAACTAAACAGAAGTGCATGACAAACAGAAACATCAGTTTTTCCACGGACTGCTTTCCTTTAACTGTTGAGTCATGATAGTTAAGCTGGAATGAGGCCTCTCTGAGGACACTCAAACATCTTACAAATGCAGATATAGTAAGCCATCATAGGTAACTACAGACAGACTCGCACTCATTCCAAATTTCAACAGCGTATCATTAGGAATTGCACACCACGCATGTTGATTGTTTACATCATCTTGTGTTGGGAGGAGGTTCAGAAATGGAGAAGAAAACAAATACAAATACAAAATACAAAACAAGCAACCACACAAACATCTGAGTGGCATCCATCCACATGACTCTATGCACTATATGGCCCAGAGAAGCAGAATTCCAGCTTAAACAGTGCTACCAATCATTACCTCACTTTTAGCAATTCCATCATAAATTAAACAGTGGACAGTAATACATACCATGTTGACAAGATTTCTGCTGATGGCATTTTTGGCTTTGGGACGGTTCATCCCAATAACAACGATACCTGAAAGACACATGCAATATCGTGCTAATTAACCACGGCACCACAGAAGTAATATGTCAATAAAAACAGCATTAATATTTTTAGGATTCCATGTTGATAGACGGTGCTTGTGTTTCCTGGTTGACACAACATTGTGGTAAATGATGTCTCAACCTGAAACACGAGCACCATGTATCAACATCGAATCCTAAAAATATTATTGCTATATATAGCAGATATGTAAGAGATGAACTGTACACCACTGGAACACTGTTTTTGGAGTAGGTTTCCGAGAATGGTTTATGTGAGCAAGGCATCATAAAATACTGAATAGGAATAAGACAATAATCAAACTGTGACTTTGAAACTGTTGAAGCCAACTACACTAAACAAAGACATTGCAAACAATTCCCAAAAACAGTAATTGGTATTTGTCTTCAGGGGTGTTCTTTGAGCTGACTCAGCTGTGAACATGATCAGTTGTCTATTCAAGAAAATAACTGGATGATTAATATTTTGTGAATGGCTGTGAACGGCAGCTCGGTGGTTAGCATCGTCGGCTCGCAGCCAGAAGGTCCTGCGGTTTGCGTCCCGGGTAGGATGCCTCTTTCTGAGTGGTTTGCATGTTCTCTCCATGCAGCGTTCTCCGGCTTCCTCCCACAGTCCACAAAACATGTTGAGGTTAATTGGTGATTCTAAATTGTCCGTAGGTGTGAATGTGAGTGTGCTTGATTGTCTGTCTCTAAGTGTAGCCCTGTGATAGACTGGCGACCTGTCCAGGTGAACCTGGCTTCGCCCTGAGTTGGCTGGGATAGGCTCCAGCCCCCCGCGACTCTAGTGAAACAAACACTCACATTTGCACTTAGGGACAATTTAGCCAATTAACCAATCAACCTCAGCATGTCTTTGGACTGTGGAAGGAAGCCAGAGAACCCAGAGAACATGAACAGCTGTGAGGTGATGGTGCTGACCCCAAGCCTCTGTGCAGCCCCCACCAGATAATATAAAAAAATGCTTCCAAACAGTGAGGTAACACAGATTTTAAACTTGAAAAATATAGAGGACTGGTTTTAAATGAGGAAGAATGAATGCAGACACTCTGATGCACACACCAATCAGCAACTACTACACTAAGACCACTGAGAGATGAAGTGAATAACATTGATTGTCTTGTTAAAACGGTACCTGACAGAGGTCACATATATCAGGCAGCACAGTGAACAGTCAGTCTTTGAAGGTATATCGTTAGAGGCAAGAAAAATTGGGCAACATGAGGATTTGAGCAACTTTAACAAGAACCAAAATGTGATGGTTCAACAATCAAGCAGAGGATCTCCAAAACAACAGGTCTTATGTGGTGTTCTTAGTATAGAGTGGTTAGTCTCAGTCTGAAAAAGAACAGCTACAGCAGCACAAACAGCTGAAAATAATAATTCTACTTAGTAAACTAAGTAGTATCGGGCTGTGTAGCTGCAGACCGGTCAGAGTGCTCATGCAGACTCCTGTCCAACAGTGAAAGAACCAACAAAGGGCTACACAGAGGTACAGAGCTGTACCTTCACTGTACATAATATGGATTGCTAGGTGATAACAGTGGTCTGTTTCAGCAGGATAATGTTCCTTTACACACTGCAGACATGGTTCAAGAATGATTTGAAAAACATGAAAAAGAGTTTAAGGTGTTGAATTGGCCTTCACATTCCTCATATTTCAGTCCAATCTATGTCCAATCTATGAGATGTGCAGGAAAAACACGCTTGAAGCATGGGGACCCCACCTTGCAACTTCCAAGACTGAAAGGATCTTCAGGTAGCATCTTGGGACCTAAAACCACAGCGAACCTTCAGCTTGTGGAGTCCTTGTTTTGATGGCTCAGAGCTGTTTTGGTGGCATGAGGGTAACCTACACAACCCTAGGCAAGTGACTGCTGAAGGTTGGGACTGATTATTCTAAGGGTAGAACACAGTTCATTGTTCTTTTATCTATTAGATTAGTTTACATGCAACGTTGCATATACTTTCACCTCAGGGGCATATCTCACTACCTGGATGAATAAAGCTAAAAACAAAGCACTAGAAGAGGTACTACAAAGCTCACTCAAGTCACATCTAATATGAGTTTTTGCAACAGCATAAAACATTTGCTGTAATTTCCCATGTCTAGTACATTTTAATGACACAGACAGATTTTCATACGCGCTAATGTTATGAACGTCAAACAGAATGACGTATGACGAACGTATCCCCAAAGTTCAAAGACAGCACATTTTGAACTGGTTTACACAGCACTACCTTTCCTCACACACACACACACACACACACACACACATATATATATATATATATATATTACAATAGTGTTTGAACTTTTTTGTAAAAATGGTGAAATGACGCACCAAGCACATACATAAAAGCATTATTAGTTGACTTACATGATTAGTTAAAAACTACAATATTTGGATTAGTAATGTTTTAATGTGATTTAATATTTTTTGCCTATATACGTCTACATATTTCACGATAAAGCCATGGGACTTTGATCACCTCTATTCTTCTGCTTGGATGATTTTTAAATCCCTAACCCAAGACTCCTGAGAACTCCAATAACAACTTTAAATTACAGTGGACAAGCTTCCACAACCGTGTGGAAGACCTCCTAAACTTCTGTAGGTAATTTTAATCAACTGTTTTATTTTATTTTATCAATGATTACGGCATGGTCACTTATTCTACATTTTATGACGGGCTGGCTGTAGTACAGACAGGAAGTAGTCAAAAAACAAACAAACTACAATTTGGCAGTGGAGACGGTTGGACGTGTAATATCTCGGGTTGACGTCCCATTGTGACGTCATCACGCACTGTGCGTAGCTCTCCTTCTGCAGGAGTCCGGGTAGCAGACTACGGCCGGATTGTGCACCGCCACAGTCAGTTCCGTTTGTTGAAAAGCTAAACGTAAATTTTGTATCGTTTTCCCGACAGCAGTAGTTCATACTCTGACAAGGCTGCATTAGAATTGGCACTGACTCCATCCGGAACTTACCAGCGTCGTCTCCGTCCAGGTACCTGACGCGCAGGTCATCCTTCAGGTCGGAGCTGTACGGTCGTGTGGGTGCTCCGGGTCCGCCCGACACTTTACCGGAGTGTCTGAAGCAGAAAAGTGCAGCTGCCGATCTGCACGAGCCGTTCCGAGCCGCTGTCCGCGCTTGGAAGGCCTGGAGGAGGGCCACACGTCCCAGCAGCGCCGCCATGCCGCTTAGTCGCAGTGCTGCTTGACTTTCAACTTTGAACCTGATCACGTTCTGGGACCACGTGACCTGCTTTATTTCCAGTCTCACAGAATTCTAGTCATTTCATCCTCGTGTCTTTTGTTATAAATTTAGAGCAAATGATAAGACTACCTTGACAAAGCTACAATTTTTTAAATCTATGATCAATTTGTAGCTCTCCTAATGTTTTAAGGAGAATAAGTGTCAGTTTATATTGAGAGGAAACTGTATGTACTGCCACATAAGACAGGATACAAGGACCTCCAGGTCAATGCATCTGTTATTTTAGACTCTCATTGTTTTAAAGTCCCACAGTGTTGTGTTGAATGTGTTTAAATAAAGTTTTGTTAAAAAAAAAAACAAAAAAAAAAACATTCAGTTGTCATTCTACTGCTTTACCCACAGTGCACTCAGTCTATCTCAGTGTGGGACACATTTTTCTCCAACCATATCAACACGGCTGACATGTGATAGCACTCTGCTGATTTGGCAATTGGAATGTAGCTCGCTGACACACAGTTAAAGTGGACCCTCCAAAACCTGACTGGGACATATTTACTTTTTCACCTTTCTTTATGTCCAAAATTACAGCAATCACATTCGAAGCTCTACACCTGCTTCAGAGTCTGTGATTCCTTCAGCTTTGTCAGATTACTACTTCATGATGGAGTTTTCAGTACAATAATAAAGGCAAATGTGGAGCGATTATATTGCTGAAAAGGTCCTCTGTAATCAGCTGGAGTTTACACCTACTGCATTTTGGTTTCTGAAAGCGTCATTCTGTGTATAAACAAATCCTTAAAGTGTTAGGTAAAAAGCCAAGAGATCACCATCATTGCAATAGTCTACCAAAAAAAATAAAATACAGTTTCCTCATTTCTTCTTTTACTCTGACGCATGCCTGATGTTTAAAATTATTTCTCGTCTTGCCCTCCCTTCCTCTTAGAGGATGCCCAGCCTACCCAGGCAGTGGCAGTGCAGGTAGGACCAGAGCATCTATCTGAGGTCAGTTGGTTCTTCAGTTCCGAAAGACAGCTTTTAGTCAATCTGCTTTCTCAATTAAAACACTGAAGAAGTGGAATTCCATCCCTACAAACATGGAGAGGTTCAAGAAGCTTTGCAGGGTTTAAACCCAACATCAAGATCTGGCTGGATGCTGCACAAAATTGTCCCCCTCAGTGACTACCATTCTTGTTATGGTTTTTAGTGATTTTATTCAGTATCTCACACTGATGGACTTTTACGTTTTGTATTGTTTATTCAAGTGTATTTGTGGCTCTGTGGTTGTTCTCTTTTTCTGTGTCTATCCAGGGACAACCGATGGATATTAGCTAACTCTGGTGTAATTACTTTGTCGTGTGCAGTTCCTGGAAAAATAAACAAATTAACTAACTACGCTCACTAATTTAATGTCTGTCCAAAGTACAGAACAGCAGAGCCTGGGAAGTGAACTCTAAAAGCAGCAGAGACCCTGTTTTCTATTCACAGTCGTACTTTTGACCTTATGCAAAAGTCAAATTGTCGGTTTTGACATTTTTTAATGATACATCAGCAAATAGTTCCCTACTTTTTCTTTTTTTTAAATAATGCTACAAATGATTGCGAATGGTTTTCCATGACCAATTATCAGATTTTATTTAACAGATCAGTGGCCCAACATGAACCTGACCGCATTTTATCATTACAACTAAACACCACCCATGAGGTTGGTTTTAAATCTAAAGCTAACATTTTTTGCAATGTGTTTAAATGGGGTTTTCTAATCCAGCGTTTTTAAGTGATTGGGAAAAAAAATGAGTAAAGCTTTTGTCAGACAATTTAGAATTAAGTCAGAACTTTGCTTGGCTTATGTGACGAGTTGAGACTTGAGTGCCTGAAGAATCACTTCAGACTTGACAGCATCAGTAAAACATGGACAACCTCAAAAAATCAGCTTCAGTCACATTTAAGCTGCCGTTAGTATCTTCCCTTTCCAGGTAAATTTTTATTTTGCACATCAATTATTTTTGGTGGAAAACGCGTGTACTCTAAAAATGCAGAGATGACTTTGTGGCAGGACATTTGTTGTAGACAAACATTTCAATAACTCCTGAGACTGCTGAGCCTGGAGAGTTGTTGTCATCATCACAGATGTTTTACACTATTTCTTTGAAATAAAGTGTATTATATGACATCATATCAACTAGTATCTGTGTAATTTTATACTGACTACAAAGAAAATCATGAGGTATTGTGAAAATACTCCAGCTGGCTGAACACCATTTTAATCATCTCTTACAGGTCTGGATTCCAAAACATTTAATAACCCAATTAGAGGAAATGTAATAGTATGACGCCAAATGCTTGGGAGACTTATATGTCCAAATACGTGTTGAGGCTTTCCATCATCCATTTATAGTCATGGCACTACCATCAGACAGAAGACACTATTCTCCACACATTGTGGGTTGAACCAGAAATTAAGCAGAATAGATCCAGACAGTGTCCAACCACTGTAAATCTGTCACCACACAAACATGAATGGATACAATAACCACATAACATTTTTTTAATTGGGATTTTCAGCTTTAAGGCAAACAATGGCCAGACTGCCCCCAGCCACAAATGTAATGATAGTGGCAGTAAGGCAGGCTCGTGGTAGCTGTAGCTGTAGGGCATTTTACAGCTCCACAATATCAAAGCAGAACAGTGCTCAGTGACAGCAGGTGTACACCAATAGGTGGAGGCCAGTGACAACAGTCATAAATAATCTGATAAAAAGCAGAATAAACATACCAGTGTCTTTCACATTAATGATGTCTGTCATACCTGATAGATCAACAATTTACAGTAATTTCTAAGTGTCCAGATATCCCTTAGTTACACCACAAATGCTGCAGAGGGAACCAGGTGTTTATTTGAAACAGATTTATATGAGAGATTCAGATTTCTTATCTGCTCCTGTTTTCATTTGCTAATTTGTTAATGCAAACAACAATACGGCCATGTTAAAAAGCTAAACACAAAGGAACATGATACTGAATACATTTATTACCATGTACAGTTCAGCAATAAACCTGATTAAACCATCATGTCATGCTTACCACTCAGCTGCTAAGTTGTTGCTTTTAAACAGAAAGACTATTTACAATCACCAGTACATTTAAGGGCGCAATCTCCTCTGTTCTAATAAGACTTCAACATCAATATACGTTTTGAAACATTGGAAGAAGTGCTAAATTCCATTATTAGTGACACAGCAGAAGTTGGGGGGAAAAAAAGCCAAAGCATTAGGGTCTGAAATCAACAAGTGAATGAAACGAAAAAATTGTGTTATAGAAGAGAAACTGAGGAGCAGAGTGGTGAGTATAACTTTGATGTTGGAATTTGTGCTGGGGTATTATACACAGTAGTGAATTCATCACATCAGTGCTTATTGTACATGTAATTTAACCCTCCCTCCTTCCCCCCAGCCTGTATTAGCAAACAGCTTTTTCAAAATGTATCAAATCAAAGCATAGTTTGGCCCAAATGTCAACCCCACAGTGCAACAGTGAATACAGTGAAAATGCAAAACATATGATGGTCATTCAGAGGAACATCCATTTGATGATGATGATGATGAGTGGTGCTTTTGGTTGACTATCGCAGAACCTTTCTCAGAGGCCACTTTTGCAGACAGGGTCGCAAGGCCCTGTTTTAGATACAAGTCCTCAGCATTTAAGTGTGCAAATGAAACTTATCTTCAATCAATAATTGTTTTGTTTGAGACAGGGCTCGGGGTTCGTTTTGTACTCTTTGTACCGCCCTGCAGTGTCACTGTGCTGCTTTGATGCCACTGCTCTGACTGGTGGGTCCAGTCCTGCATATTGGTGACCTGTACTGACAAAGGGCAGTGGGAGGCCTGCATGTACTCTGAAGAGTCCTGAGTGATCTGGTAGCATTCTCCCTCTGAAACACTGACAAGAGAGGACGACTTTCCAGAGGGCTCGTATTCAGGATCAATGGCCTCTACTTTGATTTGGATAGTTCTGGATTTGATTCGCAGTTTATGCGGCAAAGCTGAAGAACTGGCATCCGGCACTTTGTGAGTGGAGACAATGACACTTCTTGGGTCAGCAACAGATGGCACCAACCCTTTGGGGACCTGCTGCTCATCTTCACCATCTGATGATTTGCTTACAGCACAGTCATCTGAACTCCGTGGTGAGTTACTGGATGACCTAGTCATCTGCATGAATGAGGCCGACTGGGAGTAGATTCCAGACAAAGAGCTGGCCACGCAGAGTTTATACAGTTCATAGGGACTACTCCTTCCTTGTGCATAGCTGGCATTCTCTGCTGGTTCTTGCTTGACATCTGCAGTTCTGCAGAAAGTAAAGCTACCCTGTGTTGCAGTGCATGTTTCAGGCATTTGAGGTGAATGCTTAATGACTGATATGCAGCTGCTGCGCAGGTGAGGAGGCTCCAGATCTCTGCTGGTAGAACTTTGGCTGGTACTGGGTGGAACAAACCCCTGACAGAGGTTGACAGAAGTGGATCTGGATAACTTCTGGACTTCTTGGGCATATGCAGCTGAGGTAACCAGGCCAAACTTCAATTTCAGTGACAGCAGCTCTGCCTTGAGGGACGCATTTTCCTCTCCAAGGGCCATCAGCTTGTTCTCAAGCACCATGTCGTTCATGCGGCGCTTTTCCCTTGAGCGCTTGGCCGCCTCGTTGTTTTTACGACGCCTCTCCCAGTAAACGGTGTCTTTCTTTTCCTCTGGGATAAACTCTCTTTTTCTACGACAGGCAGACTTAGTCTTGAAGGGAATTGCAGAGATTTTGTGGCCCATCAGGTCTCTGTTAGCTCCTTGTAAGGCCACAGCCAGAACCAGAGCATCCTCTCCACTGTAGGACTCATTGGAGTCCACCTCCTGCTTGACTGATTGCATATTATCACTGTTTGCTACTGTCAGTACGCTCATAGGTCTTTAACTAAATACCATAATGCCTGTATGCAGCAATTTTAAGTGCCCCACTGAATCAATCCTCTTGAGTTGATAAATCTGTGGAATAACAGACAGTGAGAGAGGTTTTAATGTTAAGTTAAAAGAAAAGGTAAAAAAAATAATTACATGACAGAATAGGTTCCATTTCAAATCAAGCATGATTGATATCTTTTCTATTTATTTAGGATGAATGAGCCTGTGAGCTCAGGATGCAGACCACTCTGCTGCTTTAGCCGCCATCCGTCATTACCCAGGAGAAAACTTGCTCAACTCATAGGATCTAATCCATGTGACCACCAAATTATGACACTTAACATCTGTTACTCTTAAAGAGAATTTCTACCATAATGTGTGCGTCCTCATAGACTCTGAGGGATAGCACCACCTGATGGATGTGCAGGCGGCACAACTCCTGAGGTACAGAGCAGCAGAGGGGTATGCAGCCAGAATGAACGAGCCTGTGAGCCTGAGCTCAGGGCACAGAGACCCTCAAGTCACAGATCCAGATCTGTCACTGCAGAAGTGCAGCAAAAGTCATGTGTAACAAGACAGCCAAATGTGAGGCCTGCTTGATAGTAACTGGTGATTTGTCTGCATTTCCAGCACTTGTAGCCAAATACTTAGACTTGTCATCTATTAATATCTTTGTACACATTTACAGATCTTATTACACGTACAAATTTTAATTCAGATTAGCAGATTTTTTTCAGACACATTTTGAAAAAGACATTTGCAGATTCCAGCTGGCATTGGCAGATCTCAGTACGCACTGACAAATTCTTTTACACATATACACATGTCACAACAGACACACAGATTGAAATACAGACACACAACTCTCCATACACATGTACAGATAGTTTTACTACAACGATACCCCCATAGACATGCAGCCTGTAACCAGAAGGTGTTGTTAGACAGTCATTCTATCTACAGCCAGTGCACAAATATGTTGGCCTATACAAATTCAGGTTAGGGTGTGGTAACATTATCCAGGTCTCTTTTACCTTTATGTCCTCATTTTGACCTTGGCGTGTGTCTAATGTAGGAAGTGAACGATCAGGCTGAGAAACCTGGTCAGTAAGTGACCAGTGGAGCACAACACAGTCCGCTACCTTTCATACCACTTTAAAGGACATAATATGATCCAAACAAGTCAGTTATTAGATATTCTGCCTGCCAGAGAAAGCTGCTCTCTTAGTTTTTTCCTCACATTTCTTACATCACATAAAGATTTTTACAAATGCTGGCGTTTGCATTACCCAGCTGACCTTATATGAGAAGGATCGCCCCCTTTTGTCTTTTCTAAAGAGGCAACATGACGTGAAGACTATATCTGGATCACACGTGACAAAAATGGGTGCTAAGATTACTGCAACGTCAGCTAAATGTGCCACAGGCTGGTCGTTAGTGGCCGTCCAGCACCTCGTCATCAGGTCCTTTTACCCCACATTCCTCCACGGTGTCCACATTACCCAACAACACCCCCCCACCCCCACCCCCTAACGCCGGTCAGCACATTATGCAATGTCTGTGTGTGTGTGTGTGTGTGTGTGTGTGTGTGTGTGTGTGTGTACTAAGGTGAAGACTCTATCGGGATGAGGGCTGGGTAAGGAGGCCTGCAGCTGTGGACAGGCTGGACGGGAACAATGTGGCCATAGAGCCGGTTCTCTACATGACATCACTGCCCTGCTTCCTCATGCTGCCGGAGGGTGCGGACTCATCTCCGCCCTGGAAGGACAATCTGCGCAAACAGCGTTACGACAGAACAAACGCTGCTTCATGATCAGCACCTGGAGCTCCTTCCTGACTCATCAGTGCTGCCTTCAGCCCAGAACTCTGGGGTTACAACATAGTGTTGCAATTCCCTGAACCGGTGCGATGGTCGGCCTCCCGGTCCTGAACGCTGCTCTGCACCGGCGACATGTTGAAACAGCGACTCACATCACAGCCTGCATGGATCACTTCCAACTACGAATTCCGTCGCGTGTTGAATGAATAAAAGCACTAACACGACTGTTCTGCCTTCATAATGGATTTCATGCAAGAAAACACAGAGGTCAGCCACATGACACCAAACTACAGACGAGCTATGTGACTCTGTAAACACACCATCCCTAAAAATCCTGACCACCTCAAACACCTCAGATTAGCCACGAATCAAAACGGTACCTTTTCTAGCACCTGCTTCGGGGCTTTGGTCTCGTTTTCCGCCGCGTATCAAGCACAAAGAAGCAGAGTAGGGTGTCCACGGATCAGTAAAGAAATGACTGTCTTCGACATGTTCCAAGTTGGAGAGCACCGGACTGCCGTGCCTCGCCTGCTCTGCTCACAGTGCCACCGACCCACGGATCTGTGTTAGTAGGTCACTGATTCAGCGGATTGGCAGCGTCACGTTCCATGACAGCCACCGCAGCCAATCAGAGCGCAGCATTTTCTAACTTCAGCCAATGACTCTTGGTTTCATCGGACAACTTAAAGCTATTGTAATGTGTACGTCCACATCAACAGTGCAAAACTTAGACAAACTAAATCTTCTTGGCACATATAATGTTCACTCATAAAGTTCTAAATAAAAACCTTTTCCACGAGTTTGCAAAGCGCCCTCAGTGTGACGATGTAGAGCTGCAGCTTCCATGTATTGAGCCACATGTAGCTACTGAAGGGCTGCACAGTGGCTCAGGGGTCAGCACCGTCGCTCCCGGTTCGTGTCCCGGTTTGGACGTCTGGTATCTGTCTGGGTGGAGTTTGAATGTTCTCCCTGTGCAGCGTGGGTTCTCCAGCTTCCTCCCACAGCCCCAAAACATGTTCATTCTAAATGATGTGATTCTAAATTGTCCGTAGGTGTGAGTGTGAGTGTGCTTGGTTGTCTGTCTCTAAGTGTAGCCCTGTGATAGACTGGTGACCTGTCCAGGGTGTCCCCTGCCTTCACCCTGAGTCAGCTGGGATAGACTCCAGCCCCCCCACGACCCCATCTGAAATATAATGAAATATTATTTATACCCACGTATAGTAAGTGCTCCCTGCTATTAGACTGACCTTTACCAGTCAACGTGTTCAATTAATAAAGGATTATCAACTTACCCTCATACTTGTGCAGTGAGCAGCATTAACTATCATAATAATAATAATTAATAACAAATACATAAATAAACACATCCCTCAACAAAACACCATAACCAAACCACTAGCCCCTGCAGTGACTTCAGAACGTATATAACATGTAAAGTATATAAACAGCACTTGTTAAACATAGTTTAAGTTGAAATGAAATATGTAGAGTTAAAACAAGAAAATAGGAGAAATGTAAAATGTGAAAAACAGCAATCAGCAAAAGATAAAGAAAACAAATGCAAAGACACCAATAGAATAGAATAGAATGCTTTTATTGTCATCACACACACAGTACAACGAAATTAAAAAGACAACTCCAGTGGTGCAAAATACAAGAATAAAAAGACAAATAAGAATATATAAATATATTTACAAACGGAGCCAGAAGGAAGTATATACAGTTTAATCTACTAAACGGTAGAATAAATATATTGCACTGATGAGGTAAGAACATTGTGGATATATGAGAAATGTAAATAATATAAATAAATAACTATAAATAAATAATATATAATGACATATAACATATCTAAAATATAATATGTAATAATTACAAATATGAGCTCACTACAAGGATTTTTAAGAAAATACAAGATGTGTAAAAAATATTAAAAAAAAAAAAAAAAAAAGCACAAATGTCTGAGAAGAGTTTCACAACATTGTCGCACACAACATTCCATGTGTTTCAGCGCGCGCTTCCCTCCAATCCTCCGGACCAGCTGCAGGGGGCGCTGTCGTCCAGCTGCTGACCACCTGAGCCCCAGTTCCTGCAGGTCGAGACTAAAATGGCTGCTGCATACCAGAGTCAGTCCTGTGTGTTCCTGGGAAGCTCTCTGTCTTGATTACAGAGCTTTGTAGCCTTTGTCTTCAATGTATTATGTTATTGTGTTGTTACTGTTCACCTTGTGATTAAAGGTTTGCTTTTGCCTTGTATAGTCTGTGTGTTACATTTCAATGTGCAGGGTTTGAAAAAGTGCATTGTTTATTCAATGTCTCACAGCACAGATTTGTCAGTGAGGCTCACATGTCACAACATAAAGTACACTGAAATGACCTATTGTTGGTAAGCATAACATTAGGAATGAAGGTGGTGTTTGGGGCCTCACTGGACTTCTCAGCTTCCACTTCCACAGCAAAATAAAGCATAGAATCTTCAATCCTTGTATTGCTGAACATGAAGGACTTTTTGTTTTTAGATAAGCTATTGAATGCACAATAAAAGAACAACAACATAGATTTGGCTCTATATTAATAACTAACTGGTTCTAATCTATAACTAATGTTTTTCAAATGTATAGACATTTGCTGGGAGGCAGCTCACTCAGATTTAATGACTTTTGTTTTTTCATTTGTTGGTTAGTTCTTCCTTGCTTTTAGTCATGAACATGTGCTCTTATTGGCCAGGTACAAAATTTCTTTCACCATCCATACTTCCTGCTTATTGTACAGCCCATGTTTCCACCAATATGAGCTGCATGTTGCAAGTCTGTATATAAAAAGTGAACTGGGGAGATTCTGAAGCAATTATTAAGAAACCATGGATTAGTCAGATTTTAGTGTCAGCTGAGCATGCCACAGTGTACCTTAGCATATGTTGCTGATCATTTGTAACCCTTTGCAGCTTCACTCTTCTGGAGCATTTAAGTCAAATTTTGACATTTATAGCAGTTTGACAAAATAGTCTTAACTGTATGTATAACTAATTGCTATCTTTTTCTAGTGCTTTCAATCACATCCCATATTCTTCTCGGCAAATTTGAGTTGTATTTCGTATGAAATTTGTGATTTTTTTTTTTATATGCAAGCTGAAGGAACAGCCATGGTGTCATGATGTGAGTGACATGTGTTGCGGTTACTTCTATTCACCCCAGATGCCGAAGTCCTTCTTTAAACAAGGAAAGAGGTTACAATCTTTGCATCGTGTGGCCAAACTTCATTTAAGGATCAATAAAACAAGTAAGTTAAGACTATTTTATTAAACCTATGTTCTTTAAAACCAACTTTCAACACATGCTTATCATATTGTTGTCATGATGTTTCATTAAAGTTATGTATAATCCTAACAAACCAACCAAGAGGAAAGTGCAGTATTTTTGTTTTAATCAGAAAAGAATGTATTCATTCAATATAAAGTATATTTTTATTAACTTCTCAACACATGAGAAAAAACACTTTATTTACATGACTTTATTTGATATTCCAATACATAGCAAGCAAAAATACTGCTTGAAAAAGGAAACATCATGGAAAAGACATTCTATTTACACCAAGCTTAGCAATCTTTACAAATAAAAAAAAAAACTTAAAAGCAAAAAATGTTCAAAACAAAGTACATAAATTAAAAATCTATATAACTTGGTTACAAAAGTTGATGTTAAAAGTACCAATCACATGTGTAAAATGTCCTGGAATGACTCCTTTGTTCTTATTCTTTTTTTTTTTTTGATTGATGGAGTTAAGCTCCAAAATACATCTGAGTGAGAATTACGAAAAAAATACCCATAGGTTATGTCAAAACTCCTACAACATTTCTCTTCCTCATACATGTATTGTTCTCTGAATAACGTCTGTGTTGCACAGCAACGGCAAGGACAATAATTCTTCTTAATGGCAGTATTATAAAAAACAAGATGTAAAGAGTAATTGCACAATTCACTTTGCTCAATCCTTGACGCAGGGTTCTGAGAGGCACGAGACTCACTTGACATTCAGGTGCGTCTGAGTGACCTTTGAAACACCAGAGACAGTTTTGTCAGTGTTTTCCAAAATTGCTGCCTTCACTTCATGCTGCTGATTGAATTCTTGCCAGGAAAGCACAGCTCATATAATATTTTAGCTCTACTTTTATTCAAACAGCACCACACTTATGTGTCTGACAAGTTAATCACCAATTCGTCAGTTTGATGAGCCTCATTGTCACCGAGCAATTCTGTTTCAGGCACGGACAAGTCCTTGTTTTGGCTTAACTCTTCCTGTGATGTCCCATTAGCCAAGTCTTCATCATTGGTCTTGGAGTCCTCGTTTAGCAAAGCTGCTCGCTCTGTGGCAGAAGTGTTGGAAGGGGCAGTGGTGACATAGCCTGTAGACGTGGATCCACTGCCACTATGGTGAGAACCAGCTTTGTTAACCATTAGTGGTGGGTGGTGCATCTGCTGGTGGGGTATTGCCATGGGTATTTGCATGGGGTAAAAGTTCTGCAGGTATGGGTACGCTGGAATGGGGTGGTATCCATTGACAGGGATGTAGAGCTGTGGGGGCACCATTGGCCGATGCATTTGACCCTTCATTGGCATAAACTGGGGCTGATGAAAAGGTGAGCTCTTTTTAGGGCTGGCATAGCGTGATGCATTCACAGTGCACATGCTAATGTTGCTAACCGGGCTGGTACTGAGCGAGCTGGTCTGGGTAGTGTTGCTGGTACCAGAAGTCTGAGCAGAGCTGTTGTAGTTGGACAGGCTCTCCCAGGAACGCAGACGTGCATGGATGTCTTTAAAGCGAGGCCTTCTAGCAGGAAATTCACTCCAACATTCCAGCATAAGGGTGTAAATCCATGCTGGGCAATCATCAGGACAAGGCAGTAGCTGGTGGCTGCGCACCATCTCAATCACATCCTGGTTGGAGTAGCCACAATATGGTTGAAGACCGTAACTAAACGTCTCCCATAGCAACACACCATAAGACCAGATGTCAGAGTCGGTGGAGAACTTGCCATACGTAATAGCTTCTGGGGACATCCAGCGAATAGGGAAGGGGCTTGTTCCCATGAGATTGTAGTAATCTGCAGAGTAGACATCTCTGAACAGCCCCAGATCAAGGATTTTGACACTGAGTTTATCAAAGACCAGAATGTTTCGGGCAGCAAGGTCCTTATGGACTATTTGGTGGCTGGATAAGTACTCCATTCCAGCAGCAATCTGGGTGACAACATGGAGGAAATCAGCTTGCTCCAATGTGGATTTGACTGTCTTGTCATCATCCGAGCTGCCAATATCTGAATTGGGAGAACGCATTACCAGATACTCATGCAGGTCACCTTGGTTGGAATAGGTGAATATCATGCTCATTGGTTGCTCTTTGGTGACCATACCGAGCAAACAAACAATGTTTTGATTCTGTAGGTGAAAGCGGAGTGTGGCTTCATGACGAAATTCCTCACAAAGAGTGGCATCAACTTTGTCTTTTAATGTCTTGATGGCTACCACCTGAGTCTGCTCACCAGAAGCTGTGGCGTACAGGTGGCCCCTGTAAACTTTACCAAAACGATCCTCTCCAAGCTCTTCCATAAATCGCACAGCTGACATGTTAATCTCCCGCAACTTGGCCTGCAGTCATAAAGGATAAATGCATATCATCAAAGTGTATGGCTAACAATAGAGAATGAGACAGTTCCTTTGTAGGTGTATAGAGGTCACATTTACTTTTACCGAGTGTTCAGATCTAAACAAGCATTCTTTTAAAAAAAACACAAAAAACATCTGCATTCGTGAACCCAGGGGTCCAGAACATTCCAAGTTCACTGTGTACAAGGTGTATCAGAAAAGTTCCAGGACTGGTGTCACAAAAGATATATTTCAAATCCAAACTTCAAACTACGAGTTTTCACCTTCAGACGATCAACCAGCACGTCTACAAACACATCTTGCGGCGTTTGCTTCGTTCAGTGTGCGAGAAGAGGCGAGAGTTGTGGCAGGACAAATCGCGCCTGCTCACAATGCCCTGAGCAACCTCCCTACTCACCCCACCTGGCTCTGTGTGATTTTTTTCTCTTCCCCAAGCTCAAGGGGGTCATCAAGGTGACCTGTTTTGAAGACGTGGATGGCATCAAATGGCTGTGACAACGGAGCTGCAGAGGATCCTGGAAGAATCCTTCCAGGAGTGCATGCGTGGCAGAAGAGGCTGGGAAAGTGTGTGAGACTCCAAGCGGATTACTTCGAAGGGGACAACTTGTAGTTTTTAGTTTGGATTTGAAATATATCTTTTGTGACGCCAGTCCTGAAACTTTTCTGACACACCTCATACATTGCAGTAATGTAAATGTTTCTTCACTTGTCCTGTACATGCTACTAACAGTGCACAGTACACTGAAATTACAGGGATCTTAAGGTGAGACCTACATTATTACATAATCTGGAAACTCCATCTTATACAGGTGCCCTGATTTTAAATGTAGTTCAAAAGCCTTTATGATTTCAACTTTATTGTGCAACTTCTTCAGTAATTTCTTAATGTGTAATGTTAATCCTTTATTTTGCCATTTTCTAATGCAGTGTTAATGTCATTCTGAACACAGTCGTAGAGAAAGAATGCAAATTAAAGACCTCTATAGCAACAAAGCTTTGTACTGCGTGTTTGTGTTACCTGGTGTTTTTGCAGATTGAGAAGCGACAGTTCCATGTCCTGGCTGGATGAGCTACTGAGCTGGCAGCGAGATGGTGTGTCAGTTGGAGCCTTGTGTTTATTGCGACACATGCAAACCAGGAAGAAGAGGCAAGCGATGAGCAGTGGAAGGGAAATTGCAGGGATTAGAATGAATAGGATCTCCTTCCTTGGATTTACTGGTGGCTCTGGAAAGTAAGATATTAAAGACAACAACAAATTATGTTCTGTGCTTTATAATATGGTCATTCTAACAGGAGTAATTAGATTTTTGCATAAACATATTATTTGTGCCATCCACATACATAAAACACAACCTGATTTATTGTTCTACAATACTGAAGACTGTTAACTGTCTAAGCAACATGTGCCTTCAACTCAAGTTTTAGAAGGGCATCAGTCTGCTCTAATCACACAACAAATAACAACAGCATCCAGTTAAAAGACACATCCATTCTTATGGTGCAAGAGTGAATACCAGAAAAAACAAGTGTGGGTCCAACCATAGATCTTGTAGCAAAAAAATAAAATAAAGAGACAAACAGTATTTCCACATCACTTCCAATTCAAAAAAACACATTACAGATATTAAGTACACTGTAGCTGTGAGCTTGATGCAGCAAAGAGATTCAGTGTAAGTGCCAAATGCTCTAAGGAGTGGAAACAGTTCAGAGTAATAAACCATTTCCACGCTCCCTAATCATGTGACTTTATCAAAAGTCATACTGTTGGACAAAAGATGAAAAAGGGATAGATGAAACATTAAATAAATTAAATTAGAAAAAGTGCATTTGTTAGAAATGGTCTGTTGATTCTGCAGCACAGAAAGCAACACCACTAAATTAGAAAAAGAATGCAGAGTGTCATATGCTGATGACTCATATTGGTGTGATACAGCTATATGATTGTCTTTTGGCATTTGGCATTTGTAAACAGCGTGTTACTCATGGGGCTGCAAGGTGGAACAGTGGTTAGCATCATTGCCTCAAAGCAAGAAGGTCGCCGGTTCACGTCCCAGTAAGGACACCTGGGATCTTTCTGCGTGGAGTTTGCATGTTCTCTCTATGCAGCGTGGGTTCTCTCCAGGTTCTCTGGCTTCCTCCCACACAGTCAAAAAACATGTTGAGGTTAATTGTTGATTCTAAATTGTCCGTAGGTGTAAATGTGAGTGTGCTTGGTTGTCTGTCTCTAAGTGTAGCCCTGTGATAGACTGGTGACCTGTCCAGGGTGTCCCCTGCCTTCACCCTAAGTCAGCTGGGATAGGCTCCAGCCCCCCGCGACCCTAGTGAGGATTAAGCGGTGTATAGATAATGGATGGATGGATGTTACTCATGTTACTCTCCACAAGCATATATCGAATCTTATATTTGCCACTGTTGTTTATCACTTTAAACAGTCAGACATATTTTCGTTGAGATGACAATAAAATTAAACCATCTAACTTGATCTTTCTGTGCATGTTTTACCCTGTGCCTCTGTTTGTGTTGCTTTTGCGTGTGATGATATTCAGTTAAGATTTGACCCATGTTGGAAGTTTTACACAAATGTTTTAAGTCTGATTACTGCTGTGACTTTTAGATAAAAATTAATGTTATTTATTCACACAATAAAATGACTTTTCTCAAAAATCTTTTATCTTTGAATAACCTGAAATTGTTACCATCCAAATGAGTATTAAGTCACCACGTATTGTATTATAGTACTTACTGCATGGTTGAACATCACATAGTTCTACCCTGACCTGAGGGTTCAGGGTAAAACACCATGGGGCCTGCATCTGGCCTCCTGGATTACGACAGAAGTTGTGACTTCCCCAGAGCTCGGGGTACTCCTGGGACAGGTGGTGACTGTGAGGGTATTGAACGCTCCACGGCTGACAGTGGTGGCCAGATTTAGTGATGCTGGCTGTGCCCCTATAGTCAGCACCACTTCCGTTGTAGCAGCTGTGATCTGAGGGTGAATCTGTAGAGCAGACAGTGACTCACTATGGATATGCCTACACACTGTTTCACAAATACGCTTTCCTCTGCTCCTGTCTACAGCGGAATATTTAACCCAAAACACACAAGATTAATGTCAGCTTTGTCTACTACAAACTAAATCTTCCCTTTTGTGTTTTTTACATCAGTAATTGTAATGTGTGCATGCCGTCGCATCCACCTACATGAACCCAGTTTTTCCGGTGGCACTCCTATCCTCATACAGGAAGAGGCATCAGGTGTGCCTGGCCGTGGCAGTAAGTGGCAGCTGGGGAGCTCGAGCTGCATGAGGATCATGGGATTGGATCTGGCAATGGTGTACTCAGCATGGCAAAGGTCATTCTCCAGGGCCTCACATTCGTCTCGGCAGAGCTGACGACGCCGAGGGCCCCTTGAGCCCTCATCACACAGAGGGAAGACATAGTAGCAGAAGGATGGGATGGCAAACCTGGAGCATTGATCTGATAGGTAGGTGGAGGTGCCAATCATAGTGAAGGCAGCTTGAAGGGAGGAAAGAATGAAATATGTTTAAATCGTTTGTTGTACTTCATGCCTGTGGTATGTGTTGAGCTGAGTGAGTTCAACAAATCATAATAAAATGGTCACAGTTCCCTTGGATTCTAATAATGTGTTTGTTGGTATACACAATTCTGCATTGATGGTAGTGTAGTATGTGATAACTCAGACGGCCAGCTAAGTTCCTCACCTGTGATGCGGTTTTCACTCTCCCCCTGCATTTGTAGAGACTCAACATAGATGCTCTGGTTACCAATGAATCGTGCACAGGCGATGCCTCGGTATGGCTGACAGAAACCTTTGTCATGCGACCTGACAAGAAAAACAAACGACACTTTAGACACAAATAGTTTAAAAGGCCAGTGAAAGAAAGAAGAGAAAACACGACAATGTACAGTTTTTGTGTACATTTTTACAGAAGCCACTTATTAATATTGCTATGGTTACATTCAGTAAGCGTAACCACATATTAATAAGGGTAAATATATTACCAATAAACTTTAGCCTATAGCTGATAAATTGGTCTTGGTGTGTCCTAATATGCTCGCTGATAAGTAACAAAAAAATTACAGTTCATAAAATAAAACAATATCTTTGAAGTCATTCAACAGTGATGTTTTGAAATAGGGTGTCTACCACATAGCCAGATTCACTAGTTAGGGGACTCCAGGTAAAAACTTGCTGTTTACCTTCTACATCTGTGCCCACTGTGTAGTGGATGTACCTTATTGTCTAAAAGATGCCATTAGTGCCAACAGCATAGGGGACAGCATTCTTTCCTGGGTGGTAGGGGCGCACACCCAAGATGAACACAACACATACCTTGGTTTCAGCTTTCTATTGACCACATTTAACAGATGATCATGAACATCGGCTTATGCGTAATTTTATTGGATTCTGTAAACCCTTCAATACCGTCCTCAAAATCCTCTATTATTTAGACACTAGTAACTACAGATGTCACACAGTGCAGATATGCAAAATGGACAAAACATTGACCAACTGCTCATCCAAACTCCTTCAAACTCGCCTATGTTGACCACAATGCTCTCTAATTGATAGTTCAAATCAAGACCAATGTTTTGGTCATACACATTTCCAAAAGGTTCCAAAAAGCTAACAAGTGAAAGAGCTCTGGCTTGTATTCATTCACTTTTGGAAAGACTTGTGTCTGTTGTTGTTCAAAAGTTACTCCATGCAGCAGACGCTGCAAGAAAATGATGTAAAAAGATCAGCCTACACACTGTGGAAGCAGATGTTGTGGTCCTAGCCACTGCACATGTATCAGAGCTGGTCACTGAGGAGCTGTGGGTAGCATACAAACCTGCCTATGACATTACCAAGTCTCTGGGTCCTTACTAATCCAAGGCCATTCCTGTGTTCCATGCCTTGAACACTGTACACATTACAGGCAAGAAGACAGCACGGTATACCTGGAATACTGATTACATGGCAACACAGTTGCTGTACAAGGCCCTGAAAAGCATCCCGTGGGTGTTTGTTCCCTTTGGAGAGCTTCACAGGTCTCTTCTATGATCCTACTACAGGCTACCTCTGCACAGCTCACATTCTTGAGTTGTTCTGAACAAAGAAGGATTGGAGCAAATCCCCCACAACTAAGGATGCTCTAGAACTGTACCTTAAAAGTGCAGTGTATCAGAAGGGACACTGTTAGGGACATGCATTTGAGGTGGCACCAAATATGCTATTTCCAGCAGGCTGGGGTTGGATACACCCAAGTGATTGGAGAGCATTGTGGTCAATTTTTCCGCAAGCAAGTCAGTCCATCCTTGAACTCTTAAATTGTGGCTGCATGGTTGCACAAGAGGCTGCTAGGAGCATTGCAAAAGGAAAAAAACCTCCTTAAGTGTATACCTCTGTGCCAATGTCAAGAAAACGGTGAAGCAGACAATGAAGAACAGGTCCAAACACAACAAAACAATCCACAAAACATCTCTGAAATCATTTTTTTGAAGTAAATCTTTGTGTTTGACTCGTTCACTTTAAGCTAAGAAGTTCATACCAAATATAGTTTATAGTCACTGTACTCGGGGGGTTAATGAACAGATGGATTAGGCTTTTGAAACTCTACACAACACAAACTGTATTATAAGGTCTAGCCTAGGTTCTCAGACAACAACAGGTCTCTGAATTCATCATTATCCATTCATTTGAACAGTTTATGATGGTACTAGCTATCAAAACATGAGCAAACATCACCTTATCTGTGTTATCATGTTTGTTTTAGGAGATATGATGCAAAACACATAACTTGGCCACTCAGAAACTAAAATGGCTGCCATGCCGCAACAAAGCATTTTGCTATGTCTTCATTTATGAACATGATCAGGGCCCCAAACTGTACAAGTGTACCAAGCTTCATACTTTCATATTAGAGTAAACGTCATTATCACATATCAACTGGACTACATGAGAATGGGATTACCTGACCTTCAACAGCTGAATATTGTATTTAGTTTAAAAATTTGAAAACAACTGAAAACACTGATAAATGGGAAACAGTGTTGTGTGTTCAGCACTGTGAACTCAAGGTGAGAAAAACTAAAATAAATAGATCCACAAAAATGAGAAAACAGTCTTGCAAGATGGCGGCACGTGCAGACGCTGCGGCTTCTCCTTCTCCCGACCTAGACTCTATATTTTTAGTGTATTATATGTTTAGCTTACATATTTTTTAGTATGCATATTTATTTTTCAACTTTGTGTTTTTCTTTAAATGAGGGCCTGAAAGAAAGGCCTATGTATGTGTACACGTGTAGCAGAACTTACAAAAGAGTAACTCTGACTTGACTTGACTTAACAGCGCAGCACATGTTGAGCTGCTGAGGTCAGTGCTGGTGCTTTACAGGAAGTTGTTCTGGTTTAACCAACTGATCTGAACTTGTTTTCAAACGCGGCTCTTTGCTAAGGTCATTCGTATGTGATGTTTTGCTGGGCTTAGCCGCCCAGGCCTGACTCAAGTCTTAATCCACAGAACAAACAGGCTGAAGCCAAAGCAGGGGATATACACAGTAAAAAAAAAAAATGCTCTGGATAAACATTAGAAATTCCTAAATTCACCAAAAGTCACCAATAACCAAATATTTAAACAACCATTGTTAAAACCAAGAATTAATGACCCAATGGAGTATGCTACACGGGCATATACTGTACGTCAGGGTAGTTCAAATCCCCTGCTTTCTGTCTCTTCTACATTTGCTGTCCTGTTGTCCCTGTCAAAAATAAAGGAAAAAAAAAAAAGAGTGCTGCCACTGAGACTTTGATCCTGGATGGATGGGTGGCTTCATATTTGGACTGGCTCTGTGCCCTAAAAAGAGGAAACCTGTGAGGTTGAGTAAATGTCAGAAATCCTGAAAAGTTTCCAGTTCAAACAGCTTATGAGGACAGGAAGCTGATCAGGTCACAGTGAGAGTTAAATGATGTTATGGTGACCTCAATACAAGAAGTGACTCTTTGGGAACTGACAAGCGTTGAGCGCTGCACAGTACGGTCCTCCTCAGCGCTGTGTGAGCCTTTTCTCTCCTCAGGTTTAGCTGGAAAAACAGTCCTTCTAACTAATGATTGGGGGCAGTGAGAGCCTTGTCTCTGCTACCAGCTGTACCACTATGAGTCAAGCAATGCTGTTTGACATGGGGTTTATATGTATCCTTATTCCTACTTGTGAGCTACTCTGTGGAAAAAACTTCAGTGTTACAAGGATTTTTAAAAAGTCAACTTCACTAAAGGCCTTCAAATCAAAACCTGTCCCCTCAAAATTCTTCGCATTTCTTTATCCCAGTTCATATACACGTACAGCATTACAGACAGCATTAAAAAAATAACAACAACAGCAAACACAACCAATGAGCTGCAAATACCCCAGACTACAATGGAAAGTTTTCCAGGGGGCACTGAACATGACTGAAGCATGCTCGTTATTTCTCATCCACCCATCCATCATCTATACACCGCTTAATCCTCACTAGGGTCGCAGGGGGGCAGGAGCCCATCGCAGATGACTTGGGGTGACGGCAGGGGACACCCTGGACAGGTTGTGTTATTGCTCAGTGACTCATGAAATTACTGAAGCTGACCATCTGTCAGTGATGTTGGAAAATTAGCTGACATGTTTGTTTTTTTACTACATTCTAATGGCAGGATTCATGTCATTGCAGGTATTTGTCAGTATTTTGCTTATTTAATAATAAGCAAATAAGTAGTATTAATATGTGAGGACATTTGTCTACTTGTTAACAATTAAATAATATTGGAAAATCCATGCGGAGAGCGTCAAAACTACTTACTGTAGAAAACGTCTATAGAAAATGTCTATGCGTTTGGGCTCTGAGTGCTTTCAAAAAAACACAGGCCACTTCCATCTCAGTGTTGTGACAGCTCATTCTGCTCCATATGTCCTGTTTATCAGTTTATGACATGTACGATTGCTTCTGTTATTTTTTTCTGATACATTCAACTCTCTTCTCATTGAAGAAGCTTCACTTCCTGCACTTATGTCTTTGGTAACTTTGTGATTTCTTTCCTAATGTGTGTCAGCTGTGTCTCATTTTCCTGTATTTAGTCTGCTCCTCTCTCTGTGCTCCTTATGTTGAAATTTCAGCTTTTTGTTCTCTCATGTAAATATTCCTTGTGTTTTTGACTGCCTGTTTTTCCTGAATCCTAATTCTGTGTCGATACACACAGAGTCCTGAAGAGGCTGCTACTGTGATTCCTTAAAAGTAGCAGAAGACAAGCGACAAACCGTGACGCAGACAAAATAATCAATCATAAAACTGACACTGACACTGATACTTTGACAGGGACATCTGTTGCTATGATTTAATAGTGCAACTGTACAGCTGAGTACACCTGGTAACGATAAAGGAAAAGGTAAGAAACGTCACTGTACCCTCCCCAGTCCCTCCCAAAATGAATAGTCTTCCTACCCCCAGTTCTACATATATAGGACAATATAGGAGCTACAGTGTTGGATCATGAGTGAGGTGCTCTGGAAGAAGCATTCAGCTGGTCTGACTAAGAACATGAATAAGCATTTTTTCCAGTTCAGAGCTGGTTTTTCCAAACCACCGGCTAGTGGTCAGGAATCTCAGCTGAGCTTCATCCTTGTGAGTCAAAACCACGAGAGAGAGAGAGAGAGAGAGAGAGAGAGGGAGAGAGGGAGAGAGAGAGACAGAGAGAGAGAGAGAGGAAAAACTACATGTCGTGCTACCCGTATAGTTTGGTTGCATCAGTCAGCGCGGCACAGCACAAAGAGTCGTCACCATTACTATACCCGGTTGAAGAAGTGGAGGTATGACTGTTAGCTGACATGTCTTTGCATGCCTATTTTCGCTTTGGGCCAGCACTTCTAACTCCAAAAACACATACATTTGCACCTCTGCACTAATGAGGATATTTATTTACTTGTTAGTTTAGTTTGTCATATTAGGTAGATGGTTATTAATCGTGGTCATTTTTCAAACTAATGAAAATTCTAAATGTTAAACTTTAAACCTCACCACCCATACAACCTAAAACCAAACACAACTTTTAGCCAATGAGTGCCACATACATCTGAAATAATGTCCTGGCATTGAAAGCAATATAAATGACAGAAAACTTTCTGGGGGAAAAATGGAAATACAATAAATATTCAGTACATTTGAAAGTTCAGACCTGGTATACAAGGTAATATAACAGTCTAACCTTATGGCACGAGATCAATCTTTACAAGGCTTCCAGTAAAGTATTTTCTGCTACTTAGAAAAGTATCAACAAATCTACAGAACCCCGTCGTGTCACATCAGCAATGTAACCTACTTCTTGACTTGTCATTATGCTTCTCAATATTTTCTGAACAGTATTATCAAGTGTGGATAAATTGATGGGTAATCGATGGTTTGAGAAGTTTCTATGGAAGATTGGTTGCCTAATTCCATTGAAATGTGTTGAAACTTCCACGAAGTTGATCACAGATGCTGCTCTGCATAAGTGACTCTATGAGCACATACAAACCCACTAACATCTTACAGCCACATACAAGATGTGATACGCTGATACACGTTTACTTTTCTTAACTTTTAAGATGTTCATTTCTAAAATTTTTTTGTTTGTTTTTTTAAATCAATCACTAATGTAAATGTCCTTAATTTGGAACGTTTTTAATTTCCATTGCTCTACAGACATGCTGATGCACAGAAGGTGTTCACTTACGGTTCATCTGGGCCACGTGTGGGCGTCTGTCCTGTAAATCCAAAATAAAACATAAATAAAGTGCAAATAAAATGAAAAAGTGACATATTTAGCTTATCACTTTACATGCAAAATACAGATATTCCAGTTTTTACAGTTACAGTGCAAAGAAACATAAATGGGTCATAAATGATGTCACCAAAACACAAGCTCTTCGTGGAAGCTACCTTCTCACTGAGACTTTGTGGAAACATATAAATCATCATCATATAAATTTCCAAAATGAACATTCAACATTTACCCATGTAGTCAAGGCCGAAGAAAAACTAAGTCAGGATATCTGTAAATGTGAGTCTTACCTAGTTTGACATAAAGCACGCCCGTGGCAGTGATGACTTTGAGTGAGTTAGAGGCAACACACTGATAATATCCTGTGTCTGTTGTGTCTAGGTCCTGGATGCGGAGCTTGGATCCTGCCTCTGTCTTGCGGATGGTTATGCGTCCTTGTTCCTGCACCACAGGGGCATCGTTCTTTAGCCAGCGGATGGTGGGTCGAGGGTTTCCAGCTACTTTGCAGTGCAGTGTGGCTGTCTGGCCCTGGAAGTGGGTGATGTTGTTGACTGGTTCCTGGAACTCCAAGAAATAACCTTGAGGAAAGGAAAGACATTGGTTTAGAAGTCGATGGAACCGATAAAGCTGAGAAACACACAGAGTGGGGTCTACAGAAACTTGGCAGTCATAGAACATGATGTTATCATGCTTGGTTGTTTTTCTTCTCAAATGTTCATTTACGCAGAAAAGATTTGTTTTCCAGCAGGTCTGATTCTTTGAAGGGCTCCCTCAAAAAGCAAAACCTTATCCACTAAAACTAAATCTATATGTATTTACTATATATGGCCCATTAATTGATCCAAGCTGCATCATACCAAGTGTGAGAGAACACAGAAATAGACTCAACACCTGGCGAGTATGGTGCGTCATCACAGCCAACAGGGACAACTCCCTCATCAGCTCCATTCAGATAAAGCCAGCTTAAGCATGCACATCTCATTGCTGTGAAACAAAGGCCAAGCTTTAAGTAAAGTTTGCCCCAGGACTGGCATGACTAAGTCTGTATGTCCTCAGCAAACTAGGAAAATCTGTTGGTAGGTCATTACAAAGTTATTTTAAGTGAGCTTTTAATATGTAGCAGTCAACTTAGCTGCTCCCCTCTAAATGGTCCACACTGAATACAAAAGGTTACCAAAGAAAGCCAGTTTCTCCAGTATTATTACTTCATGCATGAGGACGAGACATTTTGCTGAAACAAACAACATATGGCAGAAGCCTTACGCTGTCCATCCTTTTCTTTCTAGGTTTTAGATCTGTGTTGATTCAAGCTTCTGCTCATTTAGGGGATTGTAACGTGTGGTATTGTTGAACTGTATCACATCATACAAAGGAGTGTTTCTCTTAATTAGTCTCACCACACTGATATAAATGAGATGGAAACAATACTACAAACTCCAAACAGCACAGCAAAAAACATTTAAGCAGCACTACAAACTGCAGCTTTGGAAAATGACCACACAGCTGAATCAAAACCTATCAAAGCAGTACAACAAAGACAACAGACAGATTCAGTCAGTACAACACAGCACAGGGTCGTCACCGTTACTACAGTCAGTTGAAGAAGTGGAGGTATGACTGCTACCTGACAAGTCTTTGCATGCCTTTTCTTCTAACTCTAAAACACTTGCACCTCTACACTTATGAGGATGTTTATTGACTACACTTCCAAAACACTGACCACTTTAGTTTGTCCAATTACAAATTATGGTATTTTTCTATTTAAAGTTCTAAACTTTGATCTTTACCACCTATACAACCTGAAACCAAACGTTTATCCAATCAGCTGGGCATTAATTTATAATGATTTCCTGGCATTTAAAAGCAATACGGATGAAAGAAAACTTCCTGGTTGTATACAGAACATTACTCACATATACTGGCATATCACCAGATGTTTTCTTGAACCGTAGGCCATGTTCAAGAGTTGCTCAGCAACTGTTGTTTGTGTTAGACAAAGCAGCTGCTAAAGACTGTATGCAACCCCCCTAGATCACTATAAAATTTAAACAGGCCAGATGTGTTGAATTGAAACCTGAGACTAAGTAAGCATAATGATGTTTGTGTAAAATTGTGATGGCGTTTTCCTTTAAAATATAACACATCTATCATCAATATCACAGTTATCTAAGTAAAAAAAAAAAAAACACTTCTGTCTGTAGCCTACAGCTTCACATTTTGGGAGGATAATAAAGCATTTTCCTTACCTGTGACTGAATCATTGTGTGAGTGTGCCCTGCAACCTTGTGGCCTGAAGACACCCGATGCTCACAAAAACTAATATGCATAAAATATTTAATACATTTAAATGTTCAGCCTTGTATGCCAAAGTAACGTAACATTCTAACCTTATGGCACCAGCTCACTCTTTACAATGCCTCCAAATACAGTTGAATCAGAACAGCACAACAAAGTCAGTGGACAGAATCTTTATGTAATATGCTCTCTCATAGCTGACTTCTCTCTTAAATTTGTTTTTGTCAAACCAATGACGTTTGAGGCCAATGACAAATATTGGAGAGTTAAACACTGCATGTTATTAAAACTAAACTAAAAGTAAAATAAAAGAATTTGTAGCAAGTGAGCACAGAGCAAGACATTTTACTGTGTAAATATAAAGTCAGTGATGTGGTGGATAAATAATGGAATTTAAACACCATTTCAAGTGTTAACAATTAGATGCTTAGTGTCTGACATACAGTATAAATTACAGTGATACCAATGAGCTGATAATGAGCCACTAGTTGGCTGATCTATCTTTTGGGTAGATTGATATGGATTCATTCACAACTTATAATAGTGTCCAAAAAATGTTCAATTTCCTTTTCCTAAAATTTGTTAAAGCTACTGTTGTGAGGTGTTTGTAAAATATTACTGAGCATATATATGTGTGTGTGTGTGCGTGCTGCTATATATACTCGTACATACTTTTTTAATTGCCCTACTACAGTGCTGAGAGCCGCCTGTTAATTCAGTGTTAGTTATTATTAGTAACAAGAACTGACTGTCCAAGGCCAAACGTAGCCACATGTATCTTTGGGAGTGAAGGACGTGAGTTCCTATCCATGGAGAAAGAAATATTGTCTTCCTGTCAGGGAGTCCCTTATGGCCACAGATTTTGTCTGGTTGTTTGCGTGTTTTAAAAGCTAAGAATGTGGTTTCTGTTCTTTTCTTTTTCTTCATTTTGTGGTTTGTTTGTAGTGAAAGACAAGGCCAGAGAAATGAAAACAAAAGTCTGTGTAGATTCTTAGTCATCTCAGTTATGGTATTACAAGGAGCTCCAGTAGAAAGCAACTCCTTAATGATTCTTGAATACATTTCCCCTCTCATCCAAGATAATTTTGAAAGGCTATTTTTTAATGATGCCTGCTAACCATTACAAGTGAATGAGCGTAGCAACTTTACCAAAATGCCAGTTGAACAAAGCACTGGGTTTCGGGTTTTGCTTTAGTTTACACCTATTTTGTCATGTCCTCCACCTCTGGCTCCGCCTAGTGGCAGCCTTTCTTCCCCTTTTCTTCCTCTTCCTCCCTCCTTTCCTTTTTTCTATGTGTGTGTGTGCTGCTAATTATACTCGTGCAAACTTTTTTAATTGCCCTACTACAGTGCTGAGAGTCGCCTGTTAATTCAGTGTTAGTTATTATTAGTAACAAGAACTGACTGTCCAAGGCCAAACGTAGCCACATGTATCTTTGGGAGTGAAGGACGTGA
>NW_007578482.1:142963-153681 GCF_000690725.1 Stegastes partitus
TATGTCTTACTTTTATGGCATGGCTACTGCTTCTTTTGTTATAACTTTGACCTCACCAAGTTAATAGCTGAAATCTGGGGAGTGATGATAATAAGTTGGTCACACATAACACAGTGGCACAGCCACGTCAGAATTCAAGAATTCAGTCAGGTGGAAAAAATAAAAAAGGAATCCAGATGATCAACACCAATGTGTTTGAAAGCCAACTAAAAATCCCCTAATAGGAGCCTGAAAAAGCTCTGCAACCAGCTAGACTAAATGTCAAAGTTGATGACTTTTCAAAATGACATGCTACGATCAACCAAAGATAATGGGATGTAGTAGTGTTCCTCAACCTATCAGTCAAATAGTGCTATTCAAAGCAGTGCAGAGATGATACAGGGATGTTTGGAGATGTTTTTATTACTCTCGTCTCTCTGCTTAGGTCCCTGCTGGCCATGCACATTACTGTATAAGGGAATAAAAGGAAAGGCTGCGGAGCAAAGACAATCACACACACACACACACACACACACACGTCCTTGGTACCATCTGCTTTTACAACAGCAGTCAGGCTTGGAAGTTTACACAATGGAAAAACAGAGATGTGCGGTCAGCCTCCCATCCTGGCACAGCACAGCTCTCCTCAGAGCTGGCTATAGATGAGTGGTGTCACTAAACAGCTCTTCAGTTGTAAAGTCCTCATCTTTCATTAAAGGGTGTACTGCTTTTTCTGAATGAGTGCAGGGCAGGTAAGGAAAGGTGAAACAGCTGACATGTAGTTGTGCTTAAAGGACTTAAAGAAACACTCGGAACTGAGTGTATTGTGACGCTTGGGTGTCAATGTTTCTCTAAACTCAGAGTCATTATAACACTCTTTCAGAAATTAAATTCTGGGTACAAGATGCCGATCCAGTGCTGATCCTACCATTGTCAGCCATCATCTTCTGCCAAATGGCAGCTTCTCCACCTGATCAGCACATTCCAGAAAGCCATTAGACAGCTGCATTCCTCTTGTCATATTACTGAGAATTGAGCTGTTTCAGAACTTTCTACCCCTCATACAGCTTATCTTTTCCTTCATTCAACATCATATTTCTAACGAGCTTTATCACCAGTCCATTCAGTTCTTAAAATAGGAACACTGAAAATAAAAGCTTACATCAGCAGCATTACCATCTTCATCAAACTAGAGCTTCATCATCTCTCATTTCTTAGCCTCAGGCTAATATGCCAATCAAAGGCCTGTGAAGACAAAGCCTTATTTCATGTAAAGCGGCCATCAGTTCTGTCAACACAATGGCAATCTATAGAGATATGGAATAAAAAACACTGCTGCAGCACACAGTAATGTGGAAAATATAAAGGTCCTGTCCTGCAGTCTACATTAGTATCATGTCTTCAGCAATCCAAGTTAGTTTCCAAATTTGTCATGCCCTCCACTTCTAGTTCTGCTTAACTACAGCCTTCCCTTTCCTTCCTTCTCCCTCCTTGCCCTTTCCCCACATGTGGGCGTGAGTGAGGTGTGTGTGCGCATGCGTGTGTGCGTGTGGAATGTGGGCAGGTGCAGGTGATTGGGTAATTACCTGAGTGAGCACACCTGCATCGGGGAGTGGTCGACTAACAACTCTCATCACACCTGGACAATAAAAGCCTGGCTCAGACCACTACACAACCCCAGACTGTTTTACAGCAACCAGTTAGCCAACACTGGCTTCTTCTCGTCTGCTTTCATCTGGCTCTGCATTGACCGTGTTCTTCTTCACTGCAGCTCCGTGACACCCCCTTCCTGCTCCATCTGCTGTGCGCTGATACTTAAGTTCATGCCGTTCCTTATCCAACCTGGTTCTCTCTGGATTTCTCCCCCTGAAGCCTGCAGCCGCAGAGACGTCATTCCTGCTTTGCCACATGCCTCCTCCGTCTGCACTCCCTCTCCCTCACTCCCCACCTGGTTTGCAGCTAAGATGGCTTCCCTCTCTCTTGGGTTCCCAGTAGTTTACTACACTTGTGCTTACTGTCAGGTGTTTATTAATCCACTGTGTAGTTTCACTGTATAGGCGTTCTGCATATTGTATGGTTTTGCCAAGCTATGTGCTTGTAGTTCTCTCCAGATTTCATACCTTGGTGATACCAAGTCCTGGTTGGTCACTGACTAAGGAATTTATTACTGCCTTGCTAGATTAAGTCCGTTTGGTGAATTTGTATTTCACCTGTTTTGGTATTTCGTTCTGCCCCAGCTTCCATAGTGCTTCTGCTTAGTGTAGTTTACCCTCTGACATGTACATGTCTCCATCAGAAGCTTTTTTGATGTAGTACAATACTGATTATGTCAGTTTCCTGCCCAGGGACGTGAACCAGGGATCTTCTAACTGTGAGGCAACGGTGCACTTTGTTGTAAATATATTTGTAAGTAAATCTGTTATCTTCTGCAAGTTCTGTCTACTGTGTCTTTGTCATCCTGCACTTGAACCTCTGCCCTGATCTGTGGCAAAATTCTGACTATCGCATAATTAACATTTCCAACTCTGTTTCCAATCACATTCACAAATAGAATGTAATGTAGGTCTTAAGAGCATACAGGCATGCTGCCTTTACCTCAAAATGCAAACTACTTTGTGACTAGCAAGGTGCTTAAACTACAGTTTCCTCAAACATCAAGGTTTAAGTGCCTGATTAGTCTTTTACCCACAAAATAGAGGTAATTAAAAGCAGCTTTTCCTCTGAAAGTCGACTCTTTGGCAAACTTCCAAAGCTTGGTCGGCTGGGACCACTAGCTTCACTGTTTAAGAAACAACTGCTCAAGAAATGCAACAAATAACAAACAAAATGCCTCTGGGGTGCATTCAGACAGCCAAGTGACTAAACTCCCGTTGCCCCTTATTTTTTGGTCGGTCTAACTTTACCCCAACCTACCGACCAGATTTACGAAACGTGAAGCCTGATGCTTTGATAGATAGATAGATAGATACTTTATTCATCTCCAAGAGAAATTTACAAGCAATGTTCTGCTGATCCTGCCCAAGACCTGCTTTGTTTCCTCCCTCACCTTGGAGATTCAATCCTTGGTCTGACAGGCTAAGTCCTGACAACATGATCAAGGCAACAATCCTCCAATTATCCGTTTGTGTCTGATTCTGTCCACTCTCAGGTTCTTCAGTGGGCCCACTCCTCTGAGCTGACCTGTCATCCTGGAACCTCCTGGACCTTGGGTGTACTCCAAAGATTTTGGTCACCCTCCATTGAGAGATACTTGGGAACTCATAGCTGCCTGCTCCCTCTGTGCCTGTAACAAGACCTCCAACCAGTCCAGCTCCAGGCTTCTTCAGCCACTACCAACCCCCAAACGACCATGGTCCCACAACCTCCAGTCTAACTTTCATCCTTAGTCCAACAGTCAGACGGAGCGGGCAAACCACAAGTTGGAGCCCTTCCTTCGTTGTGTTACATCAGAAAACCCATCTGCCTGGAGTTCTCAAGTGCCATGGGTGAAGTATCCACACAATTCATTGACTACCACGTCCTCTGGATTATCTCCCTTTCAGTATTCCCTGGGATACCTCTGCTTCCTGTGTTCCCCTCCCAACAACAGGAACTCTCAGATGTTTTCTGGAAGTGCAAGATGCGGAGACAGGCTCAGGCAACCCTCCTTCATTTCTCTCAAAGGATGCAATCCCAGGCCAACCATCATTGTTCCCCAGCTCCTGCTTGGGCCAAGGTCCTATCTCTGGAGTCGAAGAAGCTCAAGGCGCGCTTTGTGGGTTCCTTTGAGATTGACCACATTTTTAATGCCAGTGCTGTGCGCCTCAAACTTCTCTCCACCATGTGCATCCATCCCACCGTCCATGTCTCCCAAATCAAACCTATCTGTGAAAGTCTTCTGCTGTCCCTGTCCTTCCCCCTCCACTATCCAGGATGATGGAGATGCATCATCCTACACTGTGCAGCGACTTCTTGACTTACATCGACAGGGACTACAGTATTTGGTCGACTGGTTATGGGCCCGAGGAGTGGAGTTGGATTCCCCAAAGCCAGATCCTAGATCCTTCCCTTATCGGAACCTTCAACCATCGACATCCAGATCAGCTCAACTGTGCGCCAGGTGGTGCCCATAGAGGGAGGTACTGACATGCCCGCCACCTCTGCTCAGTTAGCACCTCTCCCTTCTTTTCCTCTTCCCTGTTTGTGGGAATGAGTGAGACGTGTGCATGTGTACATATGTGCTTCTCGGCTATTGAATAATCAGCTGACAAAGGACACCTGTGGCAGGGAATGGCTCACCTGCTCACAATCATCACCATCTACAATATAAGATAGGCTTGGACCGCCACTGGACGCCGGACCGTTGTACCAACAATGATTTGTTAACTCAGGCTCAGTAATTCTGCCGTGGTTTTTGTGTGCACTGGTTAATCTGTTTGTCCTTTGCCTAGTTCTCTGTGCTGCTCCCTGCTTGGACCTTCTGCAGGCCCTGCATAGACACTGCTTAGTCTCTGGATTTAGATAAGATTGGCATGTCAGTCTGCTTTCCGAGTGTGTAACCATTGGTCTCCTCCCTTTGTGTTCCCCAGAGGGTGCCATTTCCCTCTTCTCCCAAGAGTAGCTTGCCTCTAGCTCTCAATTCACTTCCTCCTCCTTCTGATCCTTTATCCATTTATCTATATATCTCACTGCATCAAATAAGCATTGTTCTCTTTCAATCTGGCCCACTGTGTTGTCTGTCTGTGTCTGGGTATCTGTATTTTCACGTGACAGGTGCTTAGATTTATTGATGAAAGCCTGAAACGTACAGCTGTTGGAGATGATCTGGAAATAACTTCTGCTCCATTAATGTTTAGTCATATAAATAATCTTACAGACACAAGCTGGCTGGTTGACTAATATACAAATAGCGACCTCTTTGAGCATCCTTACTTCACTTACTACTTGAATTAACATAAACATTGTGTTGTATACAACAAGGAAAGAATGATTTGAAAGACTTCTGTGCAGAAATTCCTCTCTGTTCTAAATAATGAACAAAATGTTCCAAAATGTTTGTGACAACTCTTTGAGCTCACTTTGGCCTATGAGAACTGACTGTCAGTGCAAACCTCACAAATCCTAACAAATTCGTCTTAACAAATTAGATAAATTACTTTTACACAGGCTGTATCTCAGAATAGTTGTTTTTTTTAGTGGAGCATTTCAAGTAAATATTTCAGTTAATCATGTTCATTTTATTGTGGGTGGCCAAAATTGTAAATGCTGTTATTATTCAAACAATTATGCAGCGCTACAACTGGTGTAATGTTTATATGCTTTATATAGTAAATGAAACAACAATAAACTGTAAAAGCTGTAACCTAATCCCATCTTGTTGGGGTCCCTGCTTCAGCCTCTGATTTTCTAGCCGTCCTTTCCCTCTCTCTGTGTGTATGACTGAGCTGAAACTTAATCAGCAGCCAGTGAGGACACCTGCACAGGGGCCTGCCTTTAATCAAACACTTCACCATAAAACCCTGGTTCAGACAATCCCTCAGCACCGGATTGTCAACCTAGACCTAAAAAGCTCCACAGCGTCTTTACCACCTCAGACGCCTGAGGGACTTTAAGCTCCCTCTCAAGGTGCTCAGAAACTTCTACAACTGCACCATTGAGAGTGTTTTGGCTGGGAGAATCACCACCCGGATGAGCAGAAGCACCCAGCAGAACTTTTTGGCCCTGAGGAGGGTGGTCTGTTTAGCTGGCCATCAGAACCACCCTCCCTAATCTGCAGGACATTTACAACAAACGCTGCAGGTTAAAGGCCAGGAAGATTGCGAGTGAGCCCACCCACCCAGCCACAGACTGTTCTCTCTGCTGCCGTCAGAGCGGCGTTACTGCTGCCTGAAGACGAACACAGAAAAGATAAGAAGGAGCTTCTTCCCTCAGGCCTGCTGATCCTGATACAGTCAACTCAATAACAATCCAACTTTTCACCTTGTATAAAATATTAATATTGGCTTGATTTATTTTATTTCATTTTGCACTGTTTGACAATTTAATGTATTTATTTTTGCCTCTCATTCTTATTCATCTTTTTATTATTGTTTCGGTGTGGAACAGGTGCACAACACATCTCACTGTGCGTTATACCATGTGTAGCTGTTTGTGACCAATAAAGGCCTTGAATCCTTGAATCCTTGAGGTCAGACCAAGTAACATTTCCATATAACTTTCAACACGGCACCAGTGTGAACTGAACTGTCACATTAACGGATAGACATGCACATGCAGTGGTACTTTGACTTGTATAAAGTGATCTGAACTTAACCGTTTGTGTGCCAAAATAACAACACACCTTTTTTTTTTGGTTTGTTTTAAACATACATTACTTTACAATTTTAAATCTATATATAATCTGTATAATTCTAAATTATCGTAGAGAGCAGATCAGTCCGGACCAGGATCTGACAGCAGGTCACACGGTGTAGGCCTGCATGTCTTCACATCAGACAAGTGAGCTGTCACATACTCGTACTTGCAGCATCAGACTCTGATCAGCTGCTATCAGTTCAGTTTTAATCTGTTGTTGCATTATTATTATGTACCATACATGACTCAATGTATTGGCTAGTCTCACGTGAACGATGAATATTGTGTGCTTATCGCAGCACTCTTCCTCAGTGTGGATGGTCTGTGTGTCTGTGCAGCCGTGAGCAACATGAATGGATGTGACCTATATGTGAAAGGGGCTGAATGACAGAATGCTGTCACTTTAACAGATTGAATAACCCAGCAATGTTCCATGTTGCATGTCTGAAAGGGGCTATAGAAATAGCAGTGATAAGCCAAGTAGCCTGTAGCCCAGCACCATCAGCAGAATGAGTTCCAGCTGCACCACTTGTTTACATCTACAAGTTGAATTGTTGGGAGCTTACTGTGCAACATTAGGGAGGCTTGTGGAAGACAGCAGTGTTGACTAAAACTTTACCAGTGTCTGCTGCCTTACCTTCCAAATACAGTTCTAATCATTCACCACAGCTTCTCCGCTCAGCATATGTGCTTGTGAGTTTCAGTCTGTAATTAATGGCTTTCAGTGATTGGCTGCTACTCATGACATGCACTCAGCCATTGCTCATGAAGAAACCATTTCTGCAGGTAGCACCCCCTAAAATATTTCTACATCTCTGTTTTTTTATGGAATAAACAAGCATGATTCATTTGTGAGCTTCAGAGCTTTAGGTAGATGATTTTTAAGCTGACTAAATACACAAATAACATGTCAGGGGAAAAAAACAAGGAGTTTTTATTTTACCTTCTGCTGTCGGTGCAGCTCCACTCTGAGCTTCAACCAGACCATCTGTGTCCACTGATAGGCCTTGATTAGCTGCAGGAAAATCAGTAGAGAGAACAGAAGAGTTACAACGAAAATCAAACTATAAAGAGGACAAGGCCAATTCCTGGTAGTCCTAGCTTGTGTACCAGGGTAAATGTTTGGCTAGAAGAATAAATGAAGGAATATTTACAATGAATTTCCTTTGTTCCCGACATGTGAACAGATTTGTGAGAGGAATGTTTTGTCCTGACATGGCACAGGACAAGTGATGAAGGGTCAAGATCAAGGTAGATTTTATTTAAATAGCACATTTAAAAACAACCAAGGTTGATCAAAGTGCTTTACAGACTTCTAAATCAACACTACAAAGAACATACATGAACATACAATGAAAAACAATATATATGCAGCCAAGATGTCAGCGCCCCTGAGTAGAGGTGGGTCTTTAGCAAAGACTTACAAGATTCAGCACTAAAATAACTAAAACAATTAGTGTTCCTTCTCTTGGGACCATGGATATATAATATTCAGTCGTGACTTGAAAAGCCGACCCTTAACAATCTGAAAGCCTTGCTATCCGACAGGTTTTCAGGTAAAACGAACGGAACCCACAAGAAATAGTCTTAACATACCGACTCCGACATGACATTTTATGTCACAAGTAAGGATATTATCTAACTTAACAATCCGACAGATTGGCTATGTACAGACTGCAGGACTTAATGCTCAATTCAGATTTTTTTGTGAAATACGTTTTTTTGCGAGATCGTTCACTTTTCCAATTAAATGTGTTTATGGAAGTAAACATGGATGGTAACGGTGGAGTGTATCTTGCGATGTGATTTTAAAGTTTTCTTTAAAAATTGTTGTCCAACTGGAGCCAGCACATTCATAACGTAATCGCCATGGTTGTGGTGGTATTCTATCCCCTTCCCCGCCGCTGCCGCCGTTTCTGGTGGAAACAGAACTAAACTGGCATCAGCAGCCAAGTACTGCCTGTGCATTCTGGCCACTTCCACCCCGTTGGAGCGCACCCCCGGTGTGGAAGTGGCCGTACAAGCATCAAGCCCTCCTTGTATCTCGACCTCCGTCTTGACAATCCGACAGCCTTCCTATCCAACATAAAAGAAGGTTTTACATTTAGTGTCGGATTATTGAGTCACGACTGTACATCAAATTCTATGACTGCTTGGAAAGGTCTTGGAGGTATGCATGACACCATTTGGACAGTGTTGACAAAACAAATAACTTGCCAACATCACCATCTCTTAAGGCACCATGAAGGTATTGTTTAAAGAATGTGCTTGTGAGGTTTGTCAATTTGTCAGCATTTAGGGCTACATGCAGAGATGAAACTGAGTCAATGCCCTGTGCAGCTAAACTTTGCATCCAGATATTCAAACCACACCCAGCCAAAGCACAGTTTTACTGTCAGTTCTATACAGGGTAGCCAACTTAGAGAACTCAAGAGATACTTTCTTTATTTATTTGGAACATGCCGCAAAAGTTAGAGACTGACAGGGAAAAATGTTAAAAGAACATAAAACAATAACATGGTTGATTTTCACAGCAATTTGTTCTTTAGGGGTTACATACCAGAGGAAAACAGTACTGGGACAATCACTGGAAAGTTTGAGTGTTTCAGAGTTCTTTTGTTTTTAGTTTTGTTTTGCCTCTCTGCTCAGTCTGGCTGTGAGGTACATTGTGTTTCTGCTCAGATTTACAAAATACATTTTTTGAGGAACATGTGTAATAGATACTCTCGCTGCTCTCTTTGACTGGGTACAGCTCTCCCTGGGAGCTAATCAGTATCAGGCGCATGTGAGCGGACACAGTTTATTGCGCAGTTATTAGCTCGACGTGACTTGCCATTGGCTGCTGCCTTCCCTGTGATACAGAGCATGTGTTTTACAGATGTGGGCGTTGGAGGAAATTGGTAGTGCTGAGGACTTCAGTGAACAAAACCACACGGCATTCCTTTCCGTAGCCACACATCCCTGTCTAGATTGGAGTTTAATTCAGCCACAGACATACTGTAAGCAGACAAAGAGACAAGTCTCCTTCAGTATGAAAGGGACGGCTTATTTCACTAAATATGTCTGCGTTAAAGGCAGATGCTGGATACAGTTTGTATTTACCTGTCTCTCTTTTCGAAATTCTCTCTATATTCTTGTCATTGTCATGTCCTTCTTTTGAAACAGAATATGAGAAATTGTAATGCTGCCTTGGCATTATTATTAGAAAATAAGACACATTTGTTTTTTACATTGTTCTTGGAGTTATCACTGGGAACATCTGGTTAGGTCAAGTGGAGGTATGGAGCAGCAGCATGGGCTGAATCATCACTACACACAGAGACATGCCACTGTGGCTGAGGCTGATGAACTCTCGACAACGAGTTACCCATCTCTTTGGAAACAAATACTACAATACAGCCACAGATAATTGCAATTAATGCTGTGGAAGATCACCAAAAGAGTTCTAAATTTCCTCCTTGGATGAACAAAGGTTTCTGATACCTATGACTATCTCTTTACAGGCCAGAGACTTTAAAAAAAAAAAAATTGCCGGTGTTCTATCTCACTCTGGGGAAGAACAGAAGCTGTAGTTTCAACTGGAGCCATATCTAGTGTCTTTGAAACTGGTAAAGGTCTGCTTTGGGTCCTCCTTTCTTCATACTAATAAACTATTGTTATCACTCCGCATTAAAATACACACCTTATGCAGACAACATCATTATTATCATATTGTAAACATTTATACATACACATTGTATTTACCAAGTGCAAGCATGTTCCTCCTCCCTAAAGCCTCCTGATTGTGTACACCACAGTGCACAGCCCTTCATCACTTACATGTCTCACTTCATACCATGTCTCATAGAAGATGATGCAATGCTCATGATAGGAAAGAGAAAAGAATTGCAAATTGCATAGTATATATACAACCCTAACCCTCCATTTGAACCCTATTTAACCTAACCTTTATGGAAACACACGGGTCATTCCACCTCAGTTCACAAAATAAAATTAAAAAAAGTTCACACCTGACCATCCTGTATTTTGTCAGATGTTTTTTTTGTGCATACATATGTTATTCAGTAAAACGTGTAAAAAATAAATAAATAAATAAAATTGGTCAAATGTCTAACTTTTTGAGTTTAAAATTTCTTACTGAATGAGGGGTCATGTTGATTTTTGCGTTGTTTTCTTCCCGTCAATCTTTGGAGCAGGTTTAAAGCACCATAACTTGAGAAATAATGTAGCTACAGCCCTGAAATGTTGCAGCCTCATTGATGTGTACATATGGTCTTCAACGGTACAACCCTGCTTTGACTCTCAGTTAAAATCATTTAACAAATCTAACAGTTTTAAAAAATATATAGACTCAGTTTAGTTAATATTATCATGTAGACACATTTGAACCAAATGTGCAAATATTC